>NC_043004.1:5201417-5488917 GCF_006345805.1 Octopus sinensis
ACATACGCGAGTAAATATACGGGTAAAACCCTTGTGGTATGCTATATAAAGCTCGTATAAAGTCTTACTCAAAGAAGGTGCATTTCACACCTTGAATTGGTGATAATGATTACACAACATCTCACCAATGAACAAGTGTAAAAATGTGTCGAAACAATTGTAATGTTTATAGATAATGCCATATATATATATATATATATATATATATATATATATATATATATATATATATATATATATATATATATATGTATGTATGTATGTATGTATGTATGTATGTATGTATGTATGTATGTATGTGTGTATGTATATACTTACATATATATGTATATACATATGCATATATGGGTTCAGGACGTCACAGAAGGTAAACAACAGGAAATACGAAATACGAAAATATGGAATACGAACTTTTTTGCGAACAGCGAAAGAAACAATAATATCGATAATGCCCGAAATTGCGTTTGACTCCTCTTGCTGATAACTGATGAAGAATTTGTGACCTTGTGTGTTTCCTGTTCGCCTGTGCATTTAGTATGTGTTCGTTTGTTTATTTACAATACGTTTATTTTTAATTATATATATATAGATATGTCATATTTTCCGTTTGTTGTCTTTTTATTTAATCCTGAAGATATTATTTATGTAACGCACGCACTCATTAATCTTTTACCTATATATATATGTGTGTGCGTGTTTGTGTGTGTGTGTGTGTGTGTGTGTGTGTGTGTGTGTGCGCGCGCGTGTATGTGTAGTTCAAATTTACAGAAAACAAACGACGAAGACAGGTGAAAGAACAACAAGCAGAGTTTGAAGGTTTTTTAGTTATAGAAATCGACCCCAGGACTTACTCTTTGGAACCCTAGCACTTATTCTATCGGTTTCTTTTTCCAAAACGCTAAGCTACGGGGACGTGTATATATACACACACACACACATATATATATATATATAGGCGTAGGAGTGACTGTGTGACAAGAAGTTTGCTACCTGGTCACTAGGTCAAATAGATTTGGACGATGGAAACTGAAAAAAGCCCGTCGTATATACGTGTTCGTGGGCCGGAGGGGGCTAGCTTCGTGCTTGTCCCAGACAACCGCTTGTTGACTTCCTTTCCATCCCCGCAACTTAGAAGTTCGACGAAATTAACCGATAGAATATGTCGAATGACTGAGACAAGTAAATGTTTTTTTTAGATATATCGTAGTAATATCTAATGTAGTTGTGGTTTACGACCAGTCAGGACGTTACCATTGGTTTCACACTTTTTATACTCTTAGCAATATAGACGTCTCCCACGGCTAAGAACGTAAAAGGCGCGAAAGCAAAGGTGACTCCCTGACCGGCCATACCAGCCACATAGTTTCGGGTTCATTCACACTGCGTGGCACCTTAGAACCTAGGGTTGGATTCAAAATTCTACCAGGACACCTGATGAAGCCGAAATTTTGTGGTAGCAACAAACAAGATGAGGACAAATATCCGTCCAATGTAAATATTGTACAGAATTCCTCATCTCTAAAATATAGAACAATTTATGATTGTTTCAAAAATTCCATGTTGACTTAATCTTGCATCGTGTTTTTAAACGACTCCACAATTAATGATGTAGTCATATCCGTTGTACAGATACCCCGTTCATAGAAATGATCCCTCGCAACTCTCTACAAAAAATAATATGCTGAAGTGTTTGTCTATCGCTTAAATATAGGACATTAATCAATGTTTATAGTGGACGGCACAGCGGTCACGTTTATAAACATGATTGAAGATAAGTCAAAATGAATTTGTAGAAATAATTGTAAACTATGAAACAAAAATAATAACGCAAACTCCACTTTTCAGTGCTTATTACTTCTGTAACCCCTCAGAGGAAACATGACTCCTCCTTCACTCCTCTCCACCCTTCATTTATGGTTTGAGAATAATTCTATAATTGTTGTAAACTGGAATGGAACTTACTCTCTTTCTGCTCACATCCATTCACCATTCAATGCTACTTGCTTTGCATCTTTTAGAGAGATAGATTAGATATAACTAGCAGTATCGCCCGGCGTTGCTCGGATTTGTAAGGGAAATAACTATATAAGCATTTTTAGAGAGTTATAGCCAAAAAATAGCAAAAAAAATGCATTAAAAATGGAAAAAAAATTATGGTAAATTTTTTTTTAAATCGTTGACTCATCGTAGACATTTTTAGAGAGTTACTTCCCTTATATAATATCGAAAAAATGCATTAAAATGGAAAAAAATGATGGTAATTTTTTTTTTAATCGTAGACTCATCGTAGACGCGCGCTAATACCCAGAAGGGCTCAATATGAATCACGACTATAAGATACCCGGTTTTGGTTAAACTGCACCGCAAAATGTGGGAGTAGTTAGGAATCTAAATCGTAGGAGACAGACACACAACCTCTCTTTTATATATAAGGATAAACTCAAAGAGCAACTAGAAAGTGAAAGTAGTTTCTAACTTAGGATGTCTCATAGATAGTGGTGGCAATGGTGTTGGAGGTGGTAGATGTGGTTATCATGGCAGTGGTGGTGTAGTGGTGACAGTGGATGTGTATGATGGCAGAAATTATAGTGTTGGTGTTTTTGTAGAGGTGGTGGTGGTGGTGGCGGCAGTGGATGATGATGATAATGATGATGATAGTAGTAGTAGCATTGATTATGTTAGGATGTCTCATGGATGGTAGAGTTGAAGACATTGCAGAGTGTAGTGGTGGTGAAATTGGTGATTTTGAATATGATGCAGGTATTGATCTTGGGGTTGTGGTTGCAGAAGATGGTTGTGGTGGTGGCATTCGAGGTTGTAGTAATGGTTGCAGTGGTGGTTGTGAAGATGATTCTGATATTGATAGTCTTTGCATTGAGGTGGTGGCAGAGTCAGAGTAAATAATAAGAGCCGAGTTAACACAAGATTCTTAAATTTCAGAGATCATAAGATAGAGAGCAAGAAGTTAAAAGTTCCAATACTGGCCCAATACCTACACCCCAGATTCTTCAACTATTTTATAAGAAAGGGGTTAATGGCAGGATAGGGATTCAGCTTTAAAATAAATTGTATAACAAAAAATACATAAATAAATTACTGCTCCAACGATGTAATTTTAGTATGTGTGTATGTATGTATGTGTGTGCGTGTAAGCAATGCAAACAATGGAAAATAATTTAAACACTCATTTTCTGATGTCTAAGGATGGATATTTATGCGTATGAATCTTTTTCTTTTTATTTTCTTTGAAATATAATTCTAGGAACTGAAAAAGCTGTGTACGATGCCAAGCGAATTTAGCTATTTACGATGAGCGGATGTTTACGTTACAAACGAATCTGTAGGTCTGTTTACATGTTTACGTTAACTACGTCACAAAATAGCTGTTTACGTCACAGTAACAATATTTTGAGAGGCAGTAAATAATATGAGGTCGAAAGAAAGAATACCATTGGTTAAAATTCGAATTATTAAACAACGTTAAACTTAGAAATTACAATTCCGTTTTCATTTTGGGTTACAATTATGTTTTCTTTTGACACATTCTACCAGTATACGAAGTTTCAAATTGTTTAGTTAACTAAGAAAATCTGGCCTTCAAACTGAAAAGATCCCAGTTACGCACCGGGGTCGATGTAATCGACTTAATCCGTTTGTCTGCCCTTGTTTGTCCCATCTATGTTTAGCCCCTTGTGGGCAATAAAGAAATAAGAAACGTTAGCACGCCAGGCGAAACGCTTAGCAGTATTTCGTCTGTATTTACGTTCTGCTATGTATTTTATCGAATTCAGAAGGACGGCCTCCACTGGAAGACCCTCCGAGGGAGCTTCACATTGGACAAGGTCTCTCCACTCGCAAGGTCTCTCTACTCTCAGGGTTTTCACTTTGTAAGGTTTCTCCACTGCAAGATCCCAGAACTTTCTAGAATTCGCAACCAAAATTTCCCCTAAATCACACTCTACCGTCTTAAAAAAAGAAAGATAGATTTAAACAATGTCTTAGATATATTTGAAGCAAAACGGAATCAACACGGCTGGAACGCTGCTGATCATAGATTAGTTTGATCGGAACAGAGCTAGCATAAAGTAACAATAACAACAATTTATGCGGGGTGGGGTTAAAAGACAAAAAAAAAATCTTACAGACTGCTTATGCCATAAGAATTTAGAAATTTTGAGAGAACGTGAGATAATTAATTTTTCATCGGTTGAACTCTATATTGATAAAACTATAAATAATAGCATGTAAATACCACATCATTTCACGTTCTCTAGAAGCTTCTAAATCCTTACAAGGTAAGTAACATACAATTCTCATTAGTAAGAACAAAACATTTAAAATGAATGGAGAAATTCGAAGAATTACTTTGGTCCATTAGTGGAACGTCTGTCGTTTTTACGAGAATATGTAGGTTCACGTCGCCTTCGGCTTTATCTATCCAAAGGCTTTTTTTTTACCCAGTATATACACGCTATTATTAATCTTAACAGAATATGAATAAATATCAACAAGCCACCCAATCGAAATAATAATAAGCTATAGCTTATATTTGCTTGAAATGATGTCAATACATTATATATACACTTGATAACACTGTAGACTGGGGAATGAACATTAGTAAAATAAATACTAACGCTAATAATAATAATTTATATCTTTATTGCCCACAAGAGGCTAAATACAGACGAGACAAACAAGGACAAAGGGATTAAGTCGATTACATCGATCCCAGTGCGTAATTGGTACTTATTTAATCGACCCAGAAAGGATGAAAGGCAAAGTCGACCTTGGTGGAATTTGAACTCAGAACGTAGCGGCAGACAAAATAATAATAATTATTATTATCATTGCCTTTCCACGGCTGACCAAAGACTGAAACAAGTGAAAGATAGACGATAAAAGAAACAGCATTCGTGAGTACGTATACATTATTCTTGTCACGCCAGTCTCTTTTCATGTTACATGGAGACAACAAATATCCCCGCAAATTAGAGATAGTAAAAGTTCCTACTGAGAAAAGCATTTAAATTTTCCTCTTATCCGTGATTACGAATATATTATCTTTGTCACGCTTAAACATTTTGATGTTACATAGGCACACAGATACAAAATGTGTTGATGTCCACACAGATACAAAATACTTCTGGTAAAATTCCTAGAAGGGCATTTAGACTCTCCTCTTTTTACAATTAATTATCTGTAATTATAAATACATTGGGTTTTTTCTTTTCACGTTTGCAAATTTTGATATGCACAGACACAACGAATGCCGACTGAAATACAAAACATAAGATTTTTTAGAAGATAATTTACTCCAGGAATTTTAAACATGGTCTGCGGCAGCAATATACGAAGATGCAATAATTTCGGGAGAATGCCAATGATTTCATAGCTCATGCAAACAAAATTGTTTTTAAAATTATTCAAAACTTGCAGCAACCGATTTCGGAATGTAACTGATTACAGAACAAAGCTAAAGCACCGCATTGAAGGGTCAGAGAACCGAGATAAATTACCCCAAGTGGGGTAAAAATTAAATACTTCGGGGTAATGAGGACTAATTAGACATCCTTGTTACAACAGAATTTTTTCTCCCGGCAACACTGCATCTGTCCAATGTAAAGGACGTGTAAATAGATTCATATGCAGTAATTTCTCGCCATATCGCGGCTCACCTATTGCGGTTTATTATTTAAGCTTACATCGATTCCTCCAAGGTGTTGTTTTACATTTATAATAAAATAAATATATACAAATTATAAAAATAATAATAAAAAAACATACAGTACAGCACTGTTTCTACTTCGCGGATTTTCACCTATCGTTGGGGGTTTTGGAACGTAACCCCCGCGATCAGTGGCGGACTGGGTATAAAGATATTGGTTGCCAGGAGACTAAGGGGGCCCACCCGCAACAACAAGGGGGTCCACCCGCACAAGGGGGCCACCCGCAAATACAATGCTATCATTTTTTTTCAACTGTCTACAAACACAGCCAGGCTGAAATAATTAATGCATTCTTCCAGGAGTGAATAAAAAATTCTCAACCTTGAGGGCTGGGCCCCTTAGATACTAACATGGGCCCCCATGTATGGATTCTAATGGCGCAGGGGCTCACTTGCCATCGGGCAAGCTGGCAACCTGGCCAGTCCGCCACTACCCGCGATAGTCGAGGGATTACTGTAAATAGATTCAATAAACCTTTTGAATTCAAAGAATCTATGATTCTCTTTTCAAATCAAAGGGGTAACGTTGGCGTAAATCAATATATTTTGGGGTAATTGGTTAAAAAAAGTTCTCCGACCCCTAGGTTAGTCGAATCGAGCCCAGTGCTTACTTTTTAGTTTGATACTTATTCAATTAGTCTTTCTTTTAATGAACCGCGACTTTACAGGGACGTAAACAAACCAAACCCGGTCGTCAAGCGATGGTGGAAGACAAACACGGAGACGAAGACACACGCGTGCACATATACACGACAGGCTTCCACATAGATTCTGTCTTCTAAATTCATTTGCAAGGAATCAGTCGGCTCGGGACTATAGTAAAAGGCACATGCCCAAGGTGTCACGCAGTGGGATCGAACTCAAAACCACGTGATTGGAAAGCAAGCTTCTTAACTATATAGTCACAACGAATGCCAACACAGATACGAAGCGTAAATGGTGAAATTCTAATTTAGAAGATAATTCAGATGAGGAATGTCAAACACGATCTGCAGCAGTCGTGTGAAAGAATGCTATAATTACGGAAGAATGTAAATGATTTCATAGTCCGTAGCTGTGTTGGAAGAAGTTTGCTTCCTAACCATATGGTTCCGGATTCAGTCCCACTGTGTGACACTGGGCTAGTGTCTTCTACTGTAGCCTCGGGTCGATCAAAGTGGATTTGGTTGACGGAAACTGAAAGAAGCCTGTTATATATATATATATATATATATATATTTGAGCAAGACACTTTATTTCACGTTGCTCCAGTTCACTCAGCTGTAGAAATGAGTTGCTACGTCACAGGTGCCAAGCTGTATCGGCCCTTGCCTTTCCCTTGGACAACATCGGTGACGTGGAGAGGGGAGGCCGGTATGCATGGGCGACTGCTGGTCTTCCATAAAACAACCTTGCCCAGACTGTGCCTCAGAGGGTAACTCTCTAGGTGCAAACCCATGGTCAGTGTCTGACCGAAGGGGGTCAAATAATAAGAATAATATATATATATATATATATATATATATATATATATATATATATATATATATATATATATATATATAGGTTTTTCAGAGGTACAGCCTCCTAAAAATCTCCTGCGTATTATACTAAAGGGCGGACTATACTCGAGGATTTACGGTATATATATATATATATATATATATATATATATATATATATATATATATATATATATATATATATATGTATAAGGTGAAAAGGAACACACGAGTTGATATATATGAAAAAACAAGTAAAAAATAGAAAATGCTAAAATAATTTTATAGTGAACATTTCTGAAATGTTCACTATAAAATTATTTTAGCATTTTCTATTTTTACTTGTTTTTTCATATATATATATATATATATATATATATATATATATATGAAAAAACAAGTAAAAAATAGAAAATGCTAAAATAATTTTATAGTGAACATTTCAGAAATGTTCACTATAAAATTATTTTAGCATTTTCTATTTTTTACTTGTTTTTTCATATATATCAACTCGTGTGTTCCTTTTCACCCTTATACATATATATATATATATATATATATATATATATATATATATACCGTAAATCCTCGAGTATAGTCCGCCCTTTAGTATAATACGCAGGAGATTTTTAGGAGGCTGTACCTCTGAAAAACCTAAACCTTGTGTATAAATACGCATCCCCTTCTCTAACTATATAGGAGTTCTATATAACGTCCTTGGTTTGTAAAAATGTACACGGTAACGTCCTTTATTGTTATTATATATATATAACATAATGCAAACGTAGCTTTTTTGTACATTTTGTTTGCAGAAAATAAAGAAATAACAGTAATAACGTCAGTGAAAAATAAATATTAAGTAAATTGCCTTTACATATTTATCACTATCAGTTACAAAAAGTAAAAACATTTATTCAAATCCTTCAAATTCAACGTCACTTTCAGCATCAAATAACTGTTCTACTTGTTCCTCTGTAAACATGTCAGCATCATTGTAGTGTAATTCTCCGTCATCGTCAGATTCGTAGTCAAAATCAGAAGATTCACTTTCATTCATTTCATCTTTCCATGCAACGTCATCCTGAGTACCATCCAGTGCAGACGATATACAACATTTGATAAAACTTTTCACAATAATCTGGGGATCAAGTTCATTCCATGCATACACGATCCATTTGCATATCAAAGTCAGGTCGGTAGCGCGAACCTTTCCACCTTTAGTGAACGACTTTTCTCCACTCGACATCCTTTCAGTCCATAAATCACTTTATGACTTTATTGCTTTCAGGCTTAGCTTAAGGTATTTTCGCGCCCGACATCACAAAATGCGTCTGAATAAACATTGCCGGACAGCAAATAGAAATTCGGACATTGCTTAGAAAATATTTTTCATTTTTAACCTCGTATATAGTACGCACTAGGGATTTTGACCATTAAATTTTGGGGGAAAATGCGGATTATACTCGAGGATTATATATATATATATATATATATATATATATATATGTGTGTGTGTGTGTGTGTGTGTGTGTGTGTGTGTGTGTATGTGTGTGTGTATATACACACACGCACACATATTTATATATAAATCTACGAAGTGGACAAATATATGTACCAGTCAATATATGTCAAGTCACTCTTACTGCTACTGGTAACTTGTAAGTTGGTACAACTTGCCACGTGGTTGGAGCAGCGGCGACTTAATCGGCGAACTTATCGAGTTGGCTTGGTAATGTGAGTGGTTTTTGTCAGAGACCTAGCAAGACAGAAATCAAGATATGTCAAAAGGCGGCTGAACTCAGTTTAGTCAACAACCATCCATCATTTTGGAGTGAAAGATACTTCATCTTTGATTAGCCATTTCTTTCGTGGAAGGAAAACTGATGTAACGCCTGCGATTTTGTTTGCAATCAATGATGTAGACAAGTTTTTTTTTTATTGAAGGGGGCTGGGGAAAATATATTCGTTGTTTGGAGAATGTGCAAGACCTTTCTTCATTTTAAAAGTTTCAAGTACAGGCAACATTTCAGTTAGCATTTTTGCTATGCGTTGCATATGTTGCATACTATGGCTGGCCGTAACCGAAACAGGGAAAACACTCAAAAGAAAAACTTCATGACGGAATGACAGCATGTATCAACGTGGGTGGTCAGCTCTCTGAACACCTGCTGCAAGAAGTGCCCATCATTGCTACATCCTATACAAAAGAATATCCGGACTGTTGCTAAAAGACGCAGAGTGAAGCCGCTTAGCAATGATTGACCTTGAACTCTGCTGTGCATGTGCACTAGGCTCTAACGTTCTAGCCCACTTCTGCTGTTTACAGCAGTGCTTGGAAGGAAGGTGTGTAGCGTGTGATCGTCACATTGACCATAACAGAGAAAGTTGTCCAGATGATACCTGCACAGAATTGCAGAAAGTGCATGGAGGAGTGTATGAGCCGCACACAAGTGTACGAGTAGTTCAGACGTTTCCAAGATGGCCGAAAAAATGTCGATATTGATGAATGTTCTGGGAGACCCACAACCAACAGAACTGAGATAAACATCGCAGATGTGCGTGCAGCTGTGAGGGGAAATCGTCGAACAACCATCCGTGAGATATCAGAGGATGTGCAGATTAGTTATGGTTTAGTTCAATCCATTATCACGTTTAAATATTTGTTGTGGAAGATTTTTTATGTGAAGTCGTGTGTTGAAACAGATATTGTTATATTCCGGAATGGTCATTTTGCCAGTTTAGCCAATAAAAACACACGCACTATATATTTGGTGTTATTTATTTTTTACATTAATCTTAATCTTATTTCGGCCAGAGTTCTTTCGTCACACTCCTGTGACCGCATCAGTGGTCCTTTGTTTTCTTCTTTCTTATTTGTGTCTCTCCTTACTAACCGTCAGCCGTTATTTCTATTGTATGTCTTCATTTGCGCATGCTTATATCTCTGTGCATTTATGTTTATTTAGTGTGTGTATGTGGGGGGATGCCTGTAATATTTGTATCTTCTGTTTATATATGTTCATGTAATTTGTAATTTTATATGTTCATGTAATTTGTATTTTGTTTTTTGTTTTTGTTGTTTTTGTTTATTCTTATTTTGTTCATGTGTTTACATCCACCTATTATTATCATTACATATGCTTGTATGTATGTATAACAACAATAATAGTAATAATAATAAATTGAATCGAAAAATATAGTTATTTATTTCTATTAGTTTATTTATCTGTGTATTTATTATGTTTTCAGGATCCTCTATCGTCATATGTTGTGGTGTGTGTTAGTGCTCCATTCTAGTTTTCTATTCAGGCTAGGTTTATTTTCTATTATGTGTATAGCTTCTGTAATTTGTCTAATTGTTGCATCTGATCTATGTGTGGATAATATTTTAATTTCTATGTTATTGATTGATCCCCTGTGTTCTTGTTCGGCGTGTTGGTCATCGATTCTGTACCAACACGCCGAACAAGAACACAGGGGATCAATCAATAACATAGAAATTAAAATATTATCCACACATAGATCAGATGCAACAATTAGACAAATTACAGAAGCTACACACATAATAGAAAATAAACCTAGCCTGAATAGAAAACTAGAATGGAGCACTAACACACACCACAACATATGACGATAGAGGATCCTGAAAACATAATAAATACACAGATAAATAAACTAATAGAAATAAATAACTATATATATATTTTTTTTTTTCGATTCAATTTATTATTATTATTACTAGTATTGTTGTTATACATACATACATACATACATACAAGCATATGTAATGATAATAATAGGTGGATGTAAACACATGAACAAAATAAGAATAAACAAAACAACAAAAACAAAAAACAAAATACAAATTACATGAACATATGAAATTACAAATTACATGAACATATATAAACAGAAGATACAAATATTACAAGCATCCCCCCACATACACACACTAAATAAACATAAACGCACATAGAGATATAAGCATGCGCAAATGAAGACATACAATAGAAATACAAAATGGCTGACGGTTAGTAAGGAGAGACACAAATAAGAAAGAAGAAAACAAAGGACCACTGATGCGGTCACAGGAGTGTGACGAAAGAACTCTGGCCGAAATAAGATTAAGATTAATGTAAAAAATAACACTGAAGCAAAATAACACCAAATATATATATAGTGCGTGTGTTTTTATTGGCTAAACTGGCAAAATGACCATTCCGAAATATAACAAAATCCATTATCACTGAAGATTTAAGTATGAGACGCATGTCTGCCAAATTTGTGCCATAACAGCTTTCAGCTGACCAAAATGACACTCGGGTTTCAGTTGCGCAAGATCTCCTTGATTGTGTCAAGAACGATGAAAACTTTTTGAAAACTTTGCGTGGGCTTCTGAGCAGGTATCGCCAAGCTTTTGGCGAAATTTGATGCAGATTCTCTGCTCAACTTTCTTTGATGTAGTCAATGTAACGATCACAAGCTACACACTTTCCTTCCAAGTACTGCTGTAAACAGCAGAAGTGAGCTAGAATGTTAAAACTTAGTGCGCATGCACAGCAGAGTTGACGGTCAATCTGTTCCAAGTGGTTTCTCTCTGCGTGCTTCAGTTTACACAACACGCACAACAAACACACATACACACACACGCACGCACGCAGACATGCACGCAGATACGCACACATGCAGGCAGGCACACTCACAGAAGGCCGGGCGAAAGTAAAGAATACGTACACTCAGTGTTAAGGGTTAGGGTTTTTGTTACGTTGAAAACGGGTGGTGTACTTATTCTTTACTCCCCCCCTCAAGATTGCCTGGAGAAATTTTGCGACGTAGAACGGGGCCACTTTATGGGCCTTGTCAGGTATTCCCAGGTTCTTCCTTGGCTTTTTACGGCCCCAGGCCAGCTACTGGGTGAATACTCCTTTTATAGGTCCTAGATGTTTTCAACTTTAATGACTAATGACCGAGTTTCAGTAACTCTTTCAAATATATACTATGAAACTCTAACTGCAGTCCGTTGTTTCAAAAACATGAAAACTTAAATCATAAAATATGCAAGTAACTCCCACTTCTTAAAAATTACTGGCTTTGTGCCCAAATTTGAAACTATTATTATTATTTTAATACAATTTATTGTGATATTATCAAGTCTGTAAGGGTGACACAGATGGTGATGTACTGAGTAGTCATTAGTTTCGATTATTAATGACCGTGTTCAAAGCCAACCAGTCAGCTTCGGCGTTACCTTTCATTCTACCATTGGTCTGCAAGAAATAGTTACTGTATCCATCCAGTTCTATGAACTACAGCAGCTCTAACACATTATGTATGTGTATAGTGTAGATACAAATTATATTATGCAACAGAATTTTGTGTAGGGTAAATGTGTCACCGACGAGGGAGTACAGCTAAACTCAAATAAGGGGGTATTCAGTGACAATAGAACTTCTCACTTTGTATATTTACGAAAGTAATATATCGTTCATTTTCGAAAGAAACATTTGCTTATCACTTCACGGCGTCATTCTTACACTTTTCTTTTAACAAAATAATACGTAGCTTCACTTTCTTTTCCTTTCTGTTTTTCTGTCTTTAATAAATACAAAAGGTCTTTTCTTCGTCACGTTTACACACACACACTTCTCTTTGAATTATTTTTAAAACCTGCACACACTCCAACCACACTTCTTCATTAACTTTTCCCCAGCAGTTATTTTACCTCGCTTCTTTATCTCCTATCTAATACACAGACACTCGAAATCTCACACACTTGTTAGTTTTCTAAATACAGACTGAACTGAACATTCTTCGCTTCACTCTCATTTTCTTTTTTTCCCTCTCTCATACTTTCTCCATTTATCACCTCCTCACTCTCTCTCTCTCTTTCTTCACTACACTCTTTCAAACATACACGTTCCCGCTCTTTTTGTTACACTCTATCACTCTCTCTTTGTCACACACTCTTTCACTTCGCCACACTATCTCTTTCCATTACTCTTTCACACACTCTCTCTTTCTGTCACACATATTCTCTTGTTCACGCTCTCTTTCTCTGTCACATACACACACTCTGTCTCTCTCTCTGTCATCCTCTCTCTATTCGTCACTATTTCACACTCTGTTTTTCTGTCACTCTTCCACACTCCCGCCCCCGTTACTCTCTCTATCTTACACATTCTCTTTCCCTCACACGCTCCCTCACACACAATTCTCTCCCTTCTGTCTGTCATATATAAACTTTTCCCCCACCAAGAACATCCGTCCATTCTTACTTTAATCCACCAACAATGACTTCTGTTCAGCTCAGTCTTCGACAGCTGAGACGATCGTTGTTAAATATATCACAATGCCAACGACGATCAATTCCTTCAACTTTTCTCGCTTCCAAAAGGCATCTTCCAGTAACAGCTTATAAGCAAAAAAGTTCGCTAGTTAAAGAAGCAGAGGAAACAAACGGAAACAATTTTCTTTTTAAAGGAATGGAGACAGAATTTCCCTGCGTTTCTCGAACGTAAGACAACTTTGGAATTCGATCTGTATCTGTTTTTGTTATTTTTTTTCTGTATTATATGTGCCAAAAAGCAAACAAACTAATAATGCAAACGTGGACATATGCTTGTATAAACTTTTTTTTAGTGTCAGTGGTATTTTCAGTTGCAAATATTCTGCTAATTCCGCCCCACTATTTTGATTTTCCACACACACACACATTCACACATGGTTTACTCGAAGTTTTACTGCTATGCGTGTGTGTAATATGTGTGGGTGGCCGATGGATGTAAGACTAGCAGAAACACAACTCGCCCAGGCAGAGATAGACCCTACGTAGTGGGAGGGAGGCCCAGGACAGAGAGATGTGTGGCAAGTTTGCATCTAGACCACTGCAAGCAATTTTGAGAAGACCAGAGCAACTGCAACGGATGAGAAAACACCAAGCAAGAAATTAACCATTGCCACGACGAAAGCCTATACATTTGCCTCAAATGCACTATATCCTGTTGTTCAATGCTCTGTTTACATTACCACTTAAAAGCTTGTCGCTCCTCCTTATCTTTGGACGCGAAGAACTATATATATATATATATATATATATATATAACTACAAAATTAGAAAATGGAGAAACATACTTAAATCAATCAAATATCAACCATCAGATGATACCCAATCAATACTTTATTACACCATTACATAACAGTAAAGGCATTATACAAAATATATAGTAAATATAATTAGACAAGGAAATAGAAATATAAAATATAATATATAATTATATCATATCTGACAGCTGATATATATATATACAATTGCAGCGTGGAAGGTGTTTATAAGCCATTTAAGAAACACACAAAAGCCGTTCGATTCACTTCAACATTTAAGTTTAATTTGTCAAAATATTTTCGTCGCTAAAATCCGCGACCTGTTCACTGACAAAAATCCGTGCTGCATCTGTTGAAGTGAATCGAACGGCTTTTGTGTGTTTCTTAAATGGCTTATAAACACTTTCCACGCTGCAATTGTTTTTGTTTCAGCACACAATCTCAGATCAAATTACTTGCTATGCGAGTACATCTCCTATATATATATATATATATATATATATATATATATAGTGGCTTCGGAGAGACGTCAGCCGTAGATTTTTCGAGCTGTCAGTTTCAGTACGCTACCAGTGACGGAATTTCAAAGTAACTGGCAACTGTTTACTATAAGTATTGCTTCTTTGCGTATTTAGTTACTATTTGTAGTTTTTGCGCATTTAAATTCAGTTATAGGATTGCAACCATGTTGGAGTACCGCATGATTTAGTCAAACAAATAGATACCAGTACTTATTCTATCGGTTTGTTGCTGTCATTTATCAATGGTTTCTGCTTGTTGCTATTTTCTATCAATAATAAATATGTTGGAATTTTTGACGACACGGGTATGCTAGTATGTATATATTAAAGATTAGTGTTTTTAATACACACGGAGAAATACAGTGTAGGAGAAATACAAACAGAGCAATTTTAACTATTTCTCCGTCGATTAAAAAAACAAAACAAAAAGAATGAATTGCCTCTTCATCAGTTTTCGAATCTTATTGGATAATCACCAGAAGTGTCCACATCATTTGACCAATCCTTGTAAGCAGCCAATCTGTTTATACTACAGAGAAATGAGGCTAAGAAGCTTACATCCCAACCACATCGTTCCGGGTTCAGTCCCACTGCGTGGCACCTTGGGCAAGTGTCTTCTACTATAGCCTCGGGCCTACCAAAGCCTTGTGAGTGGATTTGGCAGACGGAAGCTGAAAGAAGCCCCGTCGTATATATATATATGTATATATTTGTGTGTCTGTGTTTGTCCTTCCACAATCGCTTGACAACCGATGTTGGTGTGTTTACGTCCCCGTAACCTAGCGTTTCAGCAAAAGAAGCCGATAGAATAAGTACTAGTCTTACAGAGAATAAGTCCTGGGGTCGATTTGTTCGACTAAAGGCGGTGCTCCAGCATAGCCGCAATCAAATGACTGAAACCAAGAGTTGACCAGCTAATAACATTTAGCAGAGAATTCAGTATCCCTAGTATGTCTGTGCTACTCACACACATCCACTTTGTTTCCTCATAACTTTATAAATAAATTCTGTTTTATTTTTGTTTGTTTTTTCTTAATGAACTTATGCAGCGATTAAATTTTCGAAGGTATACATTGCAATTATGTCAATAGAAATTCTACTTTATTTATTCATTTATTTTAATCAGAAAGTGAAAGTCCATAGCTTTTTGACTACTTATACACGAGTGCGACTTATTCAGGAGTAAATACAGTACTTACACGAAAATGTTCATTAACAAAACTACTACATTTTCATTTTGGGTTTTTACGGCGTTAAAATAGGAAACAACCAAATGGAATGCGTTATAAACTTTCTTGTGTACTTTATTCTTTGTACTGTGTGTAAACTATGTCAGTGGAGAAGTTGTTATTTAGCCAGATGTCATTTAATAAAAGGCCTTTCAACCGTCTTTAAATATATCTTAGTCCACATTACTCCTGGTGTCGCCCTCACAAACGACCAGCAATACATTGAGAGTCCGGCGGGTCATTTTTTTCCTATTTTTGCTGTCCAACTTTAATTCTTGTAATTACGATTTGTTCAAAGTACATTTCTAAAAATGAAAATGGGTCAACACATTTAACGTTCCACTAATCAATCAAACTCACAAGGGAAAGACTTCCGCCCTTCCCCCCCACCACCATTCTCTCCCAAATTTGTTTATTTTTGTAATTTTTTTTTGCCAAAAATCCCCGTTTTCGGATACGAAGGTTCCGGAAAATTGCCAAAAATCGGCATTGTGAAATTCCCCCCTCCCCCCAAACTTTTTCAATTTTGACATTTTTCCGCATATTTAGAAAAAAAAATTCTAAAAAAAATTTTACAAAGATTTTTGGAAATTTTTTTCAGAATCATAGACTCCCTATTTTTCCGCATATATTGAAGAAAAAAAATTGGGGAAAAAGTTAAAATTAAAGGAAATGTCGATTTTTTGCCAAGCTTTCCTACTTTTTCCACTCAAAAGTTTTCTTCTGACGCTTTTGTATTGCTTATAATCTTTCTCAGCAAGACTTCCTTTTGTACCCTCCCAAAACACCCCTTTTTTTATTTAATTTTTTCTCTCTACACAAACCCCCATTCTCACCTATGGAGAATACGAATCTGCAAAAAAATTGGCAAAAATCAGCATTTTGAAATTACCCCTAAACCCCCAGCCCCTAAATTCTTCATTTTGAACTTTTTTCAGAAATTTTTTTGTTTTCAAAATATGCGGAAAAATACGGAGATTATGATTGTGAAAAAAGTTTCCAAACATTTTTCTACTTAGGGTTAGGTTTCAGGTTTTAGGGTTAGATTTACAGAAAAAAGTGAAAAATGAAGAAATTGTGGGGTTTAAGGGAGTGCAAAAAATTTCAAAATTCCGATTTTTGGCAATTTTCTGGCGTCTCCATATCTGAAAACGTGGGTTTTTGACAAAACAAAAAAAATTAGAATTTAAAAAAAAAACAATAATTTGCGAGAAAATGGGTGGGGGTGACGGGAGGAAGTTTTTCTCTTTTTACCAGCTCCTGCAAACTGTCCAACCCATTCCAGCATGGAAAACGGACGTTAAATGTTGCTGCTGCTGTTGATTATATATATATATATATATATATATATATATATATATATTGTTTGTAGGGTAGGTATGATATACCAGATCTGGCTGGTTTATGTATAAAACAAGTAGGATATTTTGGCTGGATGTGGTCAGTTTAAATGCTAGTGTTAAGGTGGTGCTCCAACATGGCTGCAGGCCAATGACTGAAATAAGTAAAAAATACAAGATGTCATATACATTACTTGTTTGTTGTTTTGCGGTGGTATTCACAAATCTCTCATCAAACTCGTGTATTGATTATTTTTATTTTTTATTGTTGCAGAAATATATCGGGCCCAGAACCTCAATATGACTTGGTTCAGTCTGGCTATGAAGTATTCACATATGACCAACCTTTCTATATGAAATATGGTGGTCGAATATTGCCTCAGTTAGACATTGCTTATGAAACCTGGGGAGAACTGAACGAAGACCGAGACAACACTGTAATGATATTCACTGGCCTGTCTGCCAGCTCACATGCAAGAAGTCACAAGGTAATGTATTCATTGTATGGGTGCAAGAAAAACTGAAACAGGTGTAAATTTCTAAAGAAGCGTTCCACAACAATTTGACCTTCTAAGGCACCACTGAACTAAATGGTACTAAGTAGTGTCTTATTTAGTTATACTCCTTTACATTCTGAGTTCAAATCCTGCCAGGATCTACATTATCCTTCATGATTTCTGAGTTAATTAAAATAAGTACCTGTCAAATATTCTTTGATTTCTTTTACCAAAGCTTTGTGAGTGGATTTGGTACATGGTAACTGAAAGAAACCTGTCATATGTTTCTTTGTGTGTGCACATGTGTATGTATATGTGTGCATGTGTACTGATGTGTGTGCATGTATGCGTGTGTGTTACTGTTCTTGCCTTGACATCATGTGATAGTTGCAAATAAGTGCCCCTGTCGTGTGAGTAATTTCCTTTGTCACCAATCTCCTGTAAAATCCTATCTAATCATGGGATATTGCCTTACTTGGGAACCAGTAAAGGTTGGTGACTGGAAAAGCGTCTGGCCATAGAGAATCCACCTCAACAAACTCTATCAATGCGAGCAGAGAAAACTGGACATTAAAACAATAATGATGATTACTATTACGTTTGACATTTGCCAGTGCCGCTGGACTGGCTCCTGTGCAGGTGGCATGTAAAAACCACCATTTGAGCATGGCCATTGCCAATACCACCTCACTGGTCCTCGTGCCAGTGGCACGTGAAAGCAACCACTACACTCTCGGAGTCGTTGGCATTAGGAAGGGCATCCAGCTGTAGAAACTTTGCCAGATCAGATTGGAGACTGGTGCAGCCTTCTGGCTCACCAGTCCTCAGTCAAATTGTCCAACTCATGTTAGCATGGAAAGCAGACGTTAAACGATGACGATGATGAGTCCTACTATGAGACACTGTTTCCTATGATTGTTTGCTTTGAATGTATGCAGAAATTTGCTTGTGTGCAAATTTTATCTTCCTTTGCTAAGTACGTGTGCATCCATGCAAGTAATCATTGCTTAGATTAATTCAGCTAAAAATTTTGTCTTCTTGAAAACCTTGTGTGCATATTTTTCTTTTTCTTTGTATGCAAGTTGTAAAATGTGTGTGCACTCAAGTGCACAGCTTAAAAAGAATATTGTACATTATAAAAATTTTATACGTTGCGTATACTTTCACTTTCATCTTGTTCATTCAATTTCAATATAAACCCCCATATTTTGTAGCCTGTCCATGTAATGTCACCTTGTGTTATTTAAACTGCATTCAATAGAAGGGCCCTGATTTGAGAGTTACAGGCTTTTGAGAAGTGTGGGTCCAACACTTGACCATTCTTGCTCCCAATTTGGAGTAGACCTGGGAACAATACTGCTCAAGAGCACTTGTTAGGGTCCCAGTTGTGGATTAATTAGCATACCATAGAATTGCTTTGGAAGTAGGTCACTTGCAGATAGAACATTGGATCCAGGACAGATGATGCCCTTCAGCTCTTTAGCTATCCCTCTAAGAGAAGGTAACTCTATACAAATCTTGACTCCTGATAACTACTGGGCTTGTGGTACTTGTTGTGCTAGACCAATGCATGTTTGAAGAACGAGATAGTAAGTCTGTAATATTCGTTGCACAAGTTGTTGAAGAAAACCAAGACACCAGCACCATCACACTTTTATCAGTTCTATGGAGATACAGAAAGGGGCAACGAGGACAGGTGGAAGATGCTTCTGGAAGTCTTCAGCTTTAACCTTGCACCCAGGCAGCCATTGGGTGATGACTGGTTTTTGTGGTTTTGTTTTTAGTTGTGACTTGCTGAACATTAATTCATCAAAGCAATGAGAGATCCTACCATTATTTAAATGATTAACGTGGCGAGTTGGCAGAATCGTTAGCACGCTGGGTGAAATGCTTAGTGGTATTTCATCTGCCACTACGTTCTGAGTTCAAATTCCGTCAAGGTTGACTTTGCTTTCATCCTTTCAGGGTCATTAAATTAAGTCCCAGTTGACTAAAATTTCTCAAGGCAGTGCCCCAGCATGGCCACAGTCTAATAAATGAAGCAAGGAAGAGATAAAAGATATCAAAGACAAACTAGATCTTAATCATAATGTCTAGATTAATTTGCATGTCAAACTGTCCAACCTGTGCCAACATGGAAAGCAGACATTAAACAATGATGATGACAAATTAATATTCAAATCAGTTATCATCATCATCACCATCATCGCTATCCTCATCACCACCATCATCATCATTATTACCACCATCATCATTATCACTAAAGCACCATCTGATCGTGGCCATTGCCAGCCTTGCCTGGCCCCTGTGCCGGTGGCACGTAAAAAGCACCATCCGACCGTGGTCGTTTGCCAGCCCCGTCTGGCACCCGTGTCGGTGGCACGTAAAAAGCACCACTACACTCACGGAGTGGTTGGCGTTAGGAAGGGCATCCAGCCGTAGAAACATTGCCAAATCAGACTGGGCCTGGTGCAGCCTTCTGGCTTCCCAGACACCAGTTGAACCGTCCAACCCATGCTAGCATGGAAAGCGGATGATAAATGATGATGATGATGATGATATTTACATGCTGTTATTTATAGATTTATCTACTTTGAGTTTTGCCATTAAAAATGAATTATTTTACATTCTCTCAAAGTTTCTAAATTCTTACAACATAAACAAAAATACAATTATCTTTAAAAACAAAGCTTCTAATATAGGTGGAGAAGTTCATAGGATTACTTTGGTTCAATGGTTGAACAGCTGTCATGTTTACAGAAATTGTAGGTTCAATTCCCACAAGCAGCCTTTGTCTTCTTTTATGTAAATGGTCTTTTAACCCAGTGTTTTACATGCTATTATTTCTACCATACTTAAGGCAGTGAGCTGGCAGAATTGTTAACACAAAGGGCAAAGTGCTTAGAAGCATTTCCCCTGGCTTTGTTCTGAGTTCAAATGCCACTGGGGTTGATAAAATACATGGTCTGATCAATGAGTAATAGAACTGTTGCTATAGTAATGAAGCTAAAGTATGCAGAGTGAAGCTGCTCGGCACAGATTGACCTTGAACTCTGTTGTGCATGCGCACTAAGTTTTAACGTTCTAGCTCGCTTCTGTTGTTTACAGCAGTGCTTGGAAGGAAGGTGTGTAGCTTGTGATCGTTACATTGACTACATCAAAGAAGGTTGAGCAGAGAATCTGCATCAAATTTTACTGAAAGCTTGGCGATACCTGCTCAGAGGACTCTACTGTTTACTTGTTTCAGTCATTTGACTGACTGCGGCACTGCCTTTAGTCGAGTAAATTGACCCCAGGACTTATTCTTTGTAAGCTTAGTAGTTCTTCTATCAGTCTCTTTTGCCGAACCACTAAGTTATGGGGATGTAAACACACCAGCATCAGTTTTCAAGTGATGTTGTGGGGACAAATACAGACATACAAACATGTGCACGCACACACACACACACACACACACACACACATACATACACATATATATGACAGGCTTCTTTTCAGTTTCCGTCTACCAAATCCACTCACAGGGCTTTGTTTGGCCTGAGGCTACAGTAGAAGACACTTGCCCAAGGTGCCACGCAGTGGGACTGAACCCGGAACCATGTGGTTGGTAAGCAAGCTACTTACCACACAGCCACTTCTGTGCAAAGTTTTCAAAAAGTTTTCATGGTTCTTGACACAATCTAGGAGATCTCGTGCAACTGAAACGCGAGTGTCTTTTTGGTCAGCTGAAAGTAGTTTTGACACAAACTTGGCAGATATGCATCTCATACCCAAATCTTCAGTGATAATGGACTGAACTAAACCATAACTAATTTGCGTATCCTTTGATAACTCATGGATGGTGATTCAATGATTTCCCTTCACAGCTGCATGCACATCTGCGATGTTTTTCTCATTCCTGCTAGTTGCAGGTCTCCCAGAACATTCATCAATGTCAACATGTTTTCGGCCATCTTGGAAACGTCTGAGCCACTTGTACACTTGTGTGCAGCTCATACACTTCTCTCCATACACTTTCTGCAACTTTGTGCAGGTCTCTGAGCAGGTATCACCATGACAACTTTCTCTGTCATGGTCAATGTGATGATCACACGCTACACACCTTCCTTCCGAGCACTGTTGTAAACAGCAGAGGTGAGGTAGAACGTTAAAACTTAGTGTGCTTGCACAGCAGAGTTCAAGATCAATCTGTGACATGCAGCTTCACTCTGTATGCTTTAGCTTCGTTACTATGGCAACAGTCCAGATACTTATTGATCAGACCTTGTAAATATCAGTTAAGTACTGGGGTCAATGTAATTAGCTATCCCCCTCCCGAAAAATTTCTGGCCTTGTGCCAATTTGAAATTGTTATTTATAGGCGTAGGAGTGGCTGTGTGGTAAGTAGCTTGCTTACCAACCACATGGTTCCGGGTTCAGTCCCACATAATGGCACCTTGGGCAAGTGTCTTTTACTATAGCCTCGGGCCAACCAAAGCCTTGTGAGTGGATTTGGTAGACAGAAACTGAAAGAAGCCTGTTATATATATATATGTATATGTATATATGTGTGTGTTTGTATATCTGTTTTTATCCCCGTAACATCACTTGACAACTGATACTGGTGTGTTTACGCCCCTGTAACTTAACGGTTTGGCAAAAGAGACCAATAGAATAAGTACTAGGCTTACAAAGAATAAGTCCTGGGGTTGATTTGCTCGACTAAAGGCGGTGCTCCAACATGGCCGCAGTCAAATGACTGAAACAAGTAAAAGAGCTTTATACATTGAAAGTTCTACTGTTAAAAGCCAACTAATCTTTGTTTTTCTCTTTCTTTATAGAAAAATCCAGAGCCTGGTTGGTGGGAAAAATTCATCGGACCAGGCCACCCTATTGACACAGACAAATATTTTGTCATCTGTACAAACAATATCGGTGGTTGCTATGGATCAAGGTAATTATATCAACAACAACACTTTTAACTCTTTCTAGTTCTATATTTTGAATTTGTTGCTTATTTGTTTTTAGTGAAACAAAGGAAGAGGAGGCAGTGTTGAGGGTAATGAATGTAACTGTAGCACTTTTTAAGTATTCTTGTGATATTTATAGTTATATGAGTGTGGGATTGTGGTTGTTTAACTCTGCAACATTCTGATTACACTGTCAAATGTGTAGTGGCACAAGCAGTCAGCGCCATATCGGATGAGATCTCGCGGCAGCCGTTGCCATCTCCGAGACTGAAGCGAGGCCTCACCCGCATCCATTTTCCATGCACGAGATCACAACGAGGCTCGCAATGGCAAACTGTATATAAGGGCAAAGCAGAAACTAATTCATTTTCTCTCTCCGCTTCTTTGCAACAGCGCTTGCTGAGCACACTTCACTGGCTAGGCCTGTCTGCATGTTGTACCTCCAGAGGCAATGTGCCCGCGCTAATGGAGATACAACACCCCGCACACAGCTCGAGATGGTTGCTGAGAGCAACGCACTTCACCTGTTCTGTGAAATTTGTAAATAAGCATTTGTACTTAAAGACTTCTTTCTTCGCCTGCCGAAGCCTGAACTACACAAAGAATAAGATATAATGGGAGAAGGCGATATTCTCCCGATATCGTAAACCTTGCCTTCCATTATAAATCTAATGCTTATTTATTCACTCTATTTTGAATTACTTGAAGCTTTGAGATTTCAATGACATGAATGTAAATTTCTAAAATGATATTATAGGGTAGGTATGAGAAACAAAAGCTGTTTTACCTGTTTTAATATAAAACAGGTAAAATATTTGGACCTGATACAGCCAGTTTAAACACTAAAGGATTAAACCCAAGTCAACTCTGATCAAGCAGACCTCTGGTCAAGGACATTCTAGCCATGACCATCATGTCTTTTTTCCCTCACATAATGTATCTTAGATCACATTATCCAATATATTCTTCCCCTGCCTTTTTAAGATGGTTGAATGTGATTTTTAGGGTAGTTCAGCTCACCAACACAAGGCCACTTAGTGAAATCCTCATAGAACGAAGATTTAAACCTGCAGGTCATATACTTTGGTTACCAAGGCAACACCATTCTAAAACTGCTTTCAAATAGATGCCAATGGAGGGAAAAAGAAATAAAAACCAAAAAACTACATGACATAGAACATTCAAAATCCCACCTAGATTGTTTTAAAATTGCATCCTTTTAATTTTAACGAATTAAAAAGCATTATCAGTTACTATAATGGATAATATTTATACCAGTATGTTACAAATTCTTATTTCATTGGTCTTAGAAAGATTCAAAGGATAAATTCATATGCTTTAAAATATGATACAAAATCAAGCCTATTCTACCACAATTCCTCCTTTTGAACTTTATGGTTCCATAAACAGAAAAGGGTACATCTGATGTGATCAAAGTTCTAACAAATAAACTTGATCACTAATTCACTTCCAAAGCAGCAACTATTAGAAATTTTGGCTGCCTACTTATTGAAATTTATGTCCCTATTTTATTTGTATGGATACAATTCCACATTGGTAGTAGAGTATGTTTTCCCAAAATGTTGTTCTGTGGTATCAAAGCCAGAACCACATAGGTGTGAAGTGACTTCAACCATATCTGTTTTTATTTGAATGTGAGACCAAGATATGACACAGAAAAATAGTCAAGCTTAAATTTTCCATAAACAATTCATTAATTAGGTGAGAAAGGAGGAAGTTATATATAGAACTAATTAATATCAATGTAAATATCAAGTTTTTTTGTTATCTGTTCTGTCAACCAGTATTAATGTTTCCATAAACAAACTTGATAGTCTTTGCTGTCTTCTACACTTCTCTCATTAGATAAGAGATCATGAAAACCTGTTAAAGCTTTACCTGGATCTAACAAAGGTCCTATATAAACCCTGGTTTTCATATTTTAAAAAAATTTCCTATTTAATGAACAATGTTTTTAAATCTGGTATATATATATATCATCATCATCATCATCATCGTTTAATGTCTGCTTTCCATGCTAGCATGGGTTGGACGATTTGACTGAGGACTGGTGAACCAGATGGCTGCACCAGGTTCCAATCTTGATCTGGCAGAATTTCTATAGCTGGATGCCCTTCCTAACACCAACCACTCTGAGAGTGTAGTGGGTGCTTTTACGTGCCACCGGCATGAGGGCCAGTTAGGCGTTACTGGCAGCAGTCATGCTCAAGTGGTGTTTTTTACGTGCCACCTACACAAGAGCCAGTCCAACGACCTTGCTTGAATGTTTTTCACATGCCACTGGCACAAGTGCCAGTAAGGTGACACTGGTAACAATCACGTTTGAATGGTGCTTATTACGTGCCACCAGCACTGAAGCCAATTATCTGCTCTGGCAGCAATCACACTTGGATGGTGCTCTTAGCGCTCCACATACACGGGTGCCAGTCATTGAATTTGCGAATTTGATTTGATTTCGATTTCACTTGCCTCAACGGGTTTTCGCAAACAGACTTTAGTGTCCAATGAAGGAACGGTACGCATAAGTGGGCTGGTTACACCCCTGGCATAGGCAACAGTTATGGTTTCACTTGACTTGCCGGGTCCTCTCATGCACTGCATATTTCCAAAGGTCTCGGTCACTAGTCATTGCCTCGGTGAGCTCTAATGTTCGAAAGTCGTGCTTCACTACTTCATCCCAGATCTTCCTGGGTCTACCTCTTCCACAGGTTCCCTCAACCGCTAGGGTGTGGCACTTTTTCACACAACTATCCTCATCCATTCTTGCCACATGACCATACCAGCACAGTCATCTCTCTTGATGCTTCTTAGGTCCAACTTTTCTCTCAAGGTACTTACACTCTGTTGACTATGCACACTGACATTACACATCCATTGAAGCATACTGGCTACTGACTTGGTCACCTAGGTAATGGAAGCTATCAACTACTTCTAGTTTTTATCCCTGGAATGTAGTGGAAGTTGTTCTCTGCATATTTTCAGTACTTATTACTCCTGAGCATCTACCACATACAAAAACTATCTTCCCAGTTAGCCTTCCTTTGATATTGCTGCACCTCTTATGTGTCCATAGCTTATACTGGGTATATTTTTTTTCACTATTTAAAATGTTTTATATAAGCTTGCGTATATGTCAGTTTGTTATATTTGATTTTAACTGAAAAAAACTGGAGCATGACACAATGCAAAGGTGGTAACATGTTTAACCATGAAGGGGAAAAAATTTTGTACCAAGATTTAAGACTAAATTAGGGGTGTGACTTATACATGAGTAAATATGGTAAGAAAAACTTCTGTTGTTCTCGTTTTGTTTTATTCCCATGCTTCTAGTCAAATGTTTTGTATTTCAGTGGTCCTAGTTCATTGAACCCAAGTACTGGAAAGGTGAGTCTGAGGAAATATTTCTCCCTTATAAACTGTATTTTAAAAATTCTTATATAGTTCTAGGTAAGAAATTTTATTGTATCAGTGTATGTATATAAATGCGCACACACACACACACACACACACATATGGATATATGCATGTAAGTATATTCATATTTGTGTTTATATCAATCATCTCTGTTGTCTCTCCATCATTCATCTGATTGTTTCTCCTGTTGTCTGTCACCTGCCTCTCCATGACTCCAGTCACTTGCCACTTGTCTCTCTGTTGCCCATTTCTTCATCACTCATGTCACCTGTCACTTTCTCTCCATTGCCCATCTTTTTATTCATCACTCATTTTCCCCATTGCCCAACTCTCTGTCGCTCATCTCCCCATCACTCATGTCACTTGTCCCTCTATCACCTGTCTTCCTATCTCCCTCATCTCTACCAGCCATCTCTCCTTCTGGCAACTTTCTCTTGCTCACTGCACTGGATAACTGAATTCCTGCTATTCACTATCCCAAGCTGTCCTTGTAGGGATGGCTTTGGACCTACCTGAACCCCTTATCTCTCTGACGTACACCCACTCTCTTCTAACTGAGCCATACTGCCCAAGTAAAGAGGGATGGCACTCGACCTATTTGTACTCAAGCCCTTCCCTACCCTACTACCATTTCTGTACTAACAGTCAACACTCAACAGTCCCTTTTACCTCCTCTCTTAAGCCTCTCCCCTTTAATTCCACCTCTACCATAATACACTTGTCCCCTTCATCCTCAAATCCTAGTTTCTCACATCATCTCTGTCTGCTTTTCATTCTCTTCATTTTTCATTGCATGAATGGACACTGTATAATCTACCAAGAAACCATTAATTTTACAGCGTAGAAGGCAATCCAACTGACGTTGGTATCACAATAAGATGCACTTGGTACACTATTTGGAGGCGCATGGCCTAGTGGTTATGGTGTTGCACTCACGGTCATAAGATTGTGGTTTCAATCCCAGGACCAGGTGGTGCATGGTGTTCTTGACCAAAAATTCCTTTCATGTTGCTCTAGTCCACTCACCTGTAAATAAGTAACTCTGCGATAAGCTGGTAACTCTTACTCAGGGGGAACATTGTGAACTCAGTCACTTACACACCATGGAAACCAAGTAACCAGCTTGATGAGTCCCCAGACTCAAAGCAGTAATGTCCAGAAGTCGATGATGGTGATGATGATGAGTAGACTCTGTAAAGTGGCTAGTTATTGAACAGAGACAATATAGCAGCCAGAGCACTCTTAGCCTAGCCAACTCAAGGACATTACAACCTCTCTATTGTTCAGTTCTATATTTAAGAGATGAGGAATCATGTATATATTTTACATTAATTACATTTGACGGATATTTGTCCTCATCTTGTTTGTTGTTAACACATCGTTTTGGCTGATATACCCTCCATTCTTCATCAGGTGTCTTGGCATATGGTATAGTGGTTAAGAGCGCAGGCTACTAACCCCAAGATTCCGAGTTCAATTCCTGGCATTGACCTGAATAATAATAATAATAATAATAATAATAATAATAATAATAATAACATCGAAAAATACCTTAAGAATGAGAACCCAAGTTTGAAATTTCCCGAAGACACCTGATGAAGGCTTGTGGGTATATCAGTCGAAACGTTGTGCTAACAACAAACAAGATGAGGACAAATATCCATCAAATATAAATAATGAACTCTATTGTTGGTGCCACAATAAAATACTCTCTGTTCACTCTGTAAATTGGTTGATAAGAAGGGCATCCAACCATAGAATCCATAACCAAAGTTGTGGTCCTTTTGAGCCTTTTAGGAGAGCAGTAGCTCCAAATGAGATGACTAATACTCACCTTCAAAATAGCTCGTTTTGTGCATAAATTACTACTACTACTACTACTACTAAATAAAGTTCTGTTATTATCATTAAATGAAATTCTGTGTGAAATATATTTTTTCTGTTTCATTTCATTTGCAGCCTTTTGGTACTACATTCCCTTTGATTAGTGTCGAAGACATGGTTCACTCATCATTCTTGTTACTTGATTACCTTGGAATTAAAAAGGTAAATTAGATTTCTTCTTCTCACCATCAAGTTCTTTTGTATTTCAACTGTATCACTTAAACTTTGAAGTTTTAGGCTCCCTCCCTCTCTACACACACACATATATATATATATATATATATATATATATATATATATATATATATGCTAGCATGGAAAACGGACGCTAAACGATGATGATGATGATATATATATAAAAAACTGAGAATGTGTGTGTGTGTGTTTGTCTGTATGTCTGTCTGTGTGAATCCCTAAAACTTGAGAACTACACAACCAATTTCATTCAAATTTTACACATGCCTTACTTAGGGTCCATATAGTGTCATGGCCAAAAAAATTTTTAACTTCTTGCCTAGGGTGAGCCCACAGCAATATCATATTTTCTCCACTGTTTCAGTATTACGTGTCAAAAGTGAAAGAAAAACATCTTTATATATAAGTTAGGCCATGTCTAACTTAATACCACCACCTGATAGGATTATCTAAATCCTTTTTAAGTCATGTTTTGTGGTATCATGGTCCATTTGAGTAGGGAGTTCTTGTTGTGTGAGTTGTATCCAGGTATAGGTGGCTTATCTGGTATTCCTCGAAGAAATTTGTTCAGATTCTATTTAAAGGTGATGGGATCCTTTTCCTCTTTGATCTGTTTTGGGACAATGTTAACTAGGGTAGGGCCTGTTGAGGAAAAGAAATTGTGTTGCAGTGTATTTATGTGTTGTGATCCTGAATTGGGTAGGGGACGTATGACCTGTGGTCTTGGATGAATTTTGAAGCTAATGTTGAGGTCATTTGGGCAATGCTGGTGGTATATTTTTATTCTTGTATGCATGTTACCTTAAAACTATTAACCAAAATAATTCCATGTTGCATCAACTCAGCCATTTACTTCTTCATATTAATTCAATCCTAACAGCTATTCAGTTATTATGTTAACAGTATCCATGTGCTACTCCAACCTACACCTCATCCCATTACGGTGTGGGGTGTGTGTCAACAAACTCTTTTCAATTCCCACCCCTATCAAATTGAGAATAACTCCCCCCTCACTACGTATTTATCTCTTACACTTCTCACTATTTATCACTTTATCATTCATGAATCCTGTGATAAATGCTCACTGATTCAACAACTGCAAAACACGTGTCATATATCTCAAGCAAACAAAACTACTGTCATGTGCTGTTTCCTCTACAAGCAAAATACATAGCTGGTTTCTTCAGCAGGATGCCCTTCTTAACGCCAACCACTTCATTGCATAATACAGTTCTATATTCAAGAGATGAGAAATTATGTACATTATTTGCATTTGACGGATATTTGTCCACATCTTGTCTGTTGTTGACACAATGTTTTGGCTGATATACCCTCCAGCTTTCATCAGGTGTCTTGGGGGGAATTTCAAACCTGGATTCTCATTCCTAAGGTATTTTTTGATATTATTATTCGGGTCACTGCCTGGAATTCGATTCCAGTCAGTGACCTGAATAATAATAATAATAATAATAATAATAATGATATTGAAAAATACCTTAGGAATGAGAATCCAGGTTTGAAATTTCCCCCAAGACACCTGATGAAAGCTGGAGCGTATATCAGCCAAAACGTTGTGTTAACAACAGACAAGATGTGGACAAATATCCGTCAAATGTAAATAATGCACTTCATTGCATGTACTCGGTATCTTATTTCTTTATCTTATCACGTGATCACATGATTGATTAGACTATCAAATGTTGTTATACATCACTGGTCACAATGCTTTTTGCGTCATTTTAGCTTTTGAATGATGCCACTCTGTTGGCTAGGCTAGCAGGCCTACATTGCTCCTGGTCAAAAGGCTAGTCCATCACAGGGCTACCCATTTACAGTTGAGTAAGAAGAAAGAATGAGTGTTTTAATTGATAGTTTATTGGTTTGGGGTTTTGTATTAACTTAAAAGGAAGTTATTACAGAAGATTAGGATTTTCTCAAGCAAGATTATATTTGTAATGCTTTCAACTATAAACTTTTTCATGAAATAGTCTTTCATTTTGTTCATCTCGTTGCTGTCCAATAGGTACATGGATGTCTTGGTTCCTCATTGGGTGGAATGATTTCATTAATGTCAGCAGCACTTTATCCTGACAGAGTTGGAAGGTAAGCTGATTAACGTTCTTCATATAATTATCTCTAATCTTCAGGGTGACATTCTAGAGCAGGGATTCTCAACCATTTTTTTATCTATGGACCCCTTTGATTACTATTTTATTCTGGTGGACCCCCATAATCTTTTGATGTTTAAAAACTAGTTTTATAGAAACTTCATTCAAAATTCCTATTTTGTTTCTCACATGTTAACTTTTGTAGGTTGAACTGTGTAAAATGCTAGAGAAAAAAACCTGTCTGTTTCTTGCAATACATACCAATACATACATCAAAAGCAAAATTTTTTAGGGAACACATAAAATCCTATTGTGGATCCTCGATTTTCTATTTTGTTGCATAGAACCCCAAAAATCTTATATGGATGCTCAGGGATCATATGGACCCCAGGTTGAGAATCACTGTTCTAGAGTGTTAAACTTAAGTTTTTATTTGGTAACTTAAATTTGTAATGATTACACTGCAATCACCTTTACTGTTTATTTCTTTGGAATTGATGAGGTAAATAGCTGTAATATATTAAGACACAGGTGTGGCTGTGTTGTTAAGAAGTTTGATTTCCAATCACATAGTCTTAGGTTCAGTCCCACTCTGTGGAACTTTGAGCAAGTGTCTTTTAAAGCCCTAGTCCAATCAAAGCCTCGAGTTGATTTGCTAGATGGAAACTGAAAGAAGCCCCCCCCTCTCTCTCTCAATATATATATATATGTTGCCTGACTGGCCCTTGTGCCAGTGGAATGTAAAAGCACCCACTACACTCTCGGAGTGGTTGGCGTTAGGAAGGGCATCCAGCTGTAGAAACGCTGCTAGATCAGATTGGAGCCTGGTGCAGCCATCTGGCTTGCCAGTCCTTAGTCAAACTGTCCAACCCATACCAGCATGGAAAGTGGATGTTAAACGATGATGATGATGATGATATATAGATATATGTGAGTGTGTTTGTGTTTGTATCTCCTTATTTTGACATTGCATGATTGTCGTAAAGAAATGTTATTTATTTCCAATATTCTATGGAAAACATCTGTCCATGGTGAAATATTACCTTGCTTGGAAACCAGTTATATTTGGCAACATGAAGGGCATTTGGCTATAGAAAATCTGCCTCAATAACCTCCCTCAGACCCATGCAAGCATGGTAAAGTGGATGTTGAAATGATGATGATAATGTGCTAAAAAGTTGGTTGATTCACTTATCATCATCATCATGTAATGTCTATTTTCCATGGTGGCATGAGTTGGACAGTTCAACAAGGATCCAATAAGTCAAGGACTGCATCATACTCCATTGTCTGTTTTGGCAAGGTTTCTGTGGCTGGATGCCCTTCCTAATGCCAACCCCTTTGCAGAATGTACTGGGTGCTTTTTTCCATGCCACCAGCAGTACTGGGATCACCATGTAGCTCATAAATCAACAAACCCAGGAGGGGGAGAGTGTTGCCTCTGTATAGTTAAGGTATGAGAGAAAAGGTTGGGGTTATGTAGGATCTTGTTATAGAGGAGCTACATGGCTATTTACATTTAGAAGAGTAAGTGAGAAATGATTAGAGGTATATGTGGCCATGCTGGAGTACAGGCTTGAAGGATTTAGTAAATCAAATCCAACCCCAGTACTTATTTTTTAAGTCTGGTACTTATTCTATTGGTCTCTTTTACTGAACTGCTAAGTTTTGGGGGGATGTAAAAAAAAACCCAACACAAGTTGTCAAACAGTTGAGCATCCCCAGCTCACATGCACACATACATATATATCGATGGGCTTCCATACAGTTTCTGCCTATCAAATTCAATCACAAGGCATTGGATAAGGCTATAGTAGGAGACATTTGCCCAAGGTACCACACAGTGGAACTGAACCTGAAACCACATGATTCAAAGTGAGCTTCTTAAGCTCACAGCCATACCTATACCTATAGTTATTTTAATTTTAAATTCTTACATCAATAAAGTTTTATGAACTTGGAAATTTGATACAGACTTGATCTTGTTGCTTTTCCCATTCTTTCAGAATGATCTCAATATCCAGCTGCAGCCAATCACACCCTTCATCCATTGCCATGAGATACATTCAGCGAAAAATCATCATGATGGACCCTAATTGGAATAATGGTCATTATTATGACCATCAGTATCCAGCAGTTGGAATGAAACTTGCTCGGTAAAAACACTGGTTTTTGTAATACAGGAGTTATTTTATGAGACGTATAAATATTAGTTTCTGTAAGAATTGTTTTCGTTTCCAGCACATGATCTCATATCAAGTCACTTGCTATGCAAGTACATCTCTGTAATGTTTAAAACTAATATAGTTTCATTTTAGTTGTAAAGTTTTTTTGTAACATTTTGGCCTTTTATCCTCTCAATTAATTGATTGTGAGTTCAGTTCTACTGCCTGGCACCTTGGGCAAATGTCTTCTACTTTGGTCTTGTGATTGGATTTGGTAGATGGAAACTGTAAGAAGACCATTGTATGTGTGTGTATGTATGTATGTGTTTTGTATATTTATTTGTCTGTCTGTCTGTCCCTGTCTTGACGTCATATATGGTTGTAAATGGATGTCATTCATTTGCAATATTCTGTGAAAATGTCGAGCCATTGGGAAATAGGTAAAGAAAGAATCCAGCTGTAGAAAAATCTGCCTTAGTAAACTCTATCTGATCCATGCAAGCATGGAAAAGTGGACATGAAGGAGGAGAAGAAGAAGGAAAACAAGAAGAAGAAGAACAACAACAACAAAATACTTTAGTCCCCTCCATTTGAGTCCATGGAAATTTATTTTCACACTTTTGCCTTTCTGATTATATTTTTTCTAATCAAATATTTGAACGAATTCTTGGAAGATAAATTTATGACTAGAAATATTTTTTTATACCAGCCATTGTGGATGATTTTAGGTGATGTAATTCTGGTGTTTTACTAATACATTTAGTGTAATTCCTGTACTAGGGTTAGAAATTATAATAAAATGTGGCACAGACAGACAACAGAGGGACATATGAAAAAGCAAGAAAACACATACAATGGACATGAACATGCTAAACTTCAATTATTGACCAAATATCTAAATTTTGACACTTTCTGATAATATTGTTCAGTTTAGCAGTGTCAGCTGCTGGGGTGTGAGTGGATGATGTATGAACATGAACAGAAAAAATAAGTCATATGATTACAAGGAAAGATGAGTTTTTTAAACAAAATGTTAAAAATGAAAGGTTACGAGAACAGTAGACTATGAAGCCCATCAAGTTTCCTGGATTAGTTTTGGAAATCTATTCCTGTATGCATGTTACCTTAAAACTATTAACCAAAATAATTCCATGTTGCATCAACTCAGCCATTTACTTCTTCATATTAATTAAATCCTAACAGCTATTCAGTTATTATGTTAACAGTATCCATGTGCTACTCCAACCTACACCTCATCCCATTACAGTGTGGGGTGTGTGTCAACAAACTCTTTACAATTCCCACCCCTATCAAATTGAGAATAACTCTCCCCTCACTACGTATTTATCTCTTACACTTCTCACTATTTATCACTTTATCATTCATGAATCCTGTGATAAACGCTCACTGATTCAACAACTTCAAAACATGTGTCATATATCTCAAGCAAACAAATCTACTGTCATGTGCTGCTTCCTCTGCAATCAAAATACATAGCTAAGATAATAATAATACTACAGCACCAACGTGTCCCAACAATTTCTAAAAAGCTCATTTGTATGAATGTTCACAAAAGACACTTGATAATACAGCTATTCTGTAATCCACATAGCTACATTATATTACAGCTTCTAATTTATATTATGGCCGTCTAATGAACAGTCTAGATACTCTCACTATTAGAGTTCAGAGCAAATTACAAAGGCCACCCACTTAGAAATGGAGGTATCTTTACTGAACAAAATATTGAATCTATATTTACAAAAATCTCTCTCTATATAAACGGCAGTTTGTCTGTGCGTTTTCTGTGTGTCTGTTTTCTCGTACCCTCACTCTGACCACGGCTTTCAACCGATTCTGATGAAACTTGACACACACATAGTCCAATGTCATAATTCAAAACTAATGCAGCGAAAATTTTGAAAAGTTCCTCCAGTTCTGAAAAAAATCGATAAATTCGACATGGGGTCGAGAATCAGAAACCCAAACCACAGACCGTCTAGGGGACGCAACTCCACCTTTTTTAACTCTCAAAAAAAATTTACCATAATTTGTTTTCCATTTTTTTGCTATTTTTTGGCTATAACTCTCTAAAAATGCTTTATAGTTATTTCCCTTACAAACCTGAGCAACGCCGGGCGATACTGCTAGTCATTTATAACTTATATTGAATTACTAGTTTCTTCTTTAGACTTAAACAGTTAGCCAAATGATCACCGCTTTTCGTAGTCTGTAAGTGTGTCTGGAAGTTTAGCATGCAACACTTGGCTAAATTAAATCTTCTTCCAGTATAGATGTGTGGTTGGTCTGAAACGAAACAACATGGAGGCGATGGTGGTGCTAGTAGTGTGCGTGAGAATGCCTCCAAGAAGGTGACATTGTTTGTTCAGTCTGCTGGCTCATCGAGAGAACTTGCTGAGCAGCCAACAGAACTATGTGCCAAGAGAGTTCTAAAACGAAGGAAGGAAAACTCTAGTGAGAAATGGTGACTGTCATGCTTTATACAAACGCCAAACTGGAAGCAGAAGGAAACATGCCATTCTAACCAATCACAGAGAACGATACAAAAAGTGCAACCACACAAAATCGACTGAGCCAACTTTGAAATGGAGAAATTTATATTTGCATGTAAGCCAATATCAAACACAGTGCTGCTACAAACACTTGTTTTCATATGTTTTGCAGACATCATTGGGCAGTTTCAAATTTGAATGCAGGTAAAATTTCACCTACAGGCATAGGCTTCCCTACTTCTGGCCTATCTAGATATTCCTACTTGAGTCTAGATAGCCACACTACAGTCTACATACTGATAGTACAATCTAGAAACCTGTACAGCAGTCTAGAAACCCAAATAATATTACAGGTACCTGTAAATATCCACACTGTATTACAGATATCCATCTGGTATTACAGATGTCCACATGGTAGTATATATAGATTTGCCTATATTGTAATGTAGGTATCTAGCCTGCCCTAGTATGTAGATAAGCTAGTGATATTTACTGTAGTGAGCATTAAATAACTATTTAGAAATATTTGTGTTGACAAAAAGATAACATTAGCTGAATGACTAATAATAATAATAATCATCATTATCATCATTGTTTGACGTCTGTCTTCCATGCATGGTTGACAGGAGCCAGCCAGGTTGAAGACTACCCCAGGCTACTGAGTCTGTTTTGGCAGGGTTTTTACAACTGGCTGGCCTTCCTAACAGCAAACACTCCACAGAGTGGACTTAGTGCTTTTCACGTGGCACAATCACAGACGAGGTCAGTTTTGGCATAATTTTTACAGCTGGATGCCCTCCCAAATGCCAACCACTTTATAGTGTGGACTGGATGCTTTTTAAGGGTCACCAAGTAACTTTGCAAGACAAGGAATTTTGAGAAAGGAGGAAGCATTGGTGGAAGGGATCTTGTGTCATGATAAAAGGTTAGTGTGACAGAGAGGCAGAAACACGTGTCTTGCTATAGAGGAGGGGGCATTGGGGGAGGTGATCTTGTGTCAAATAATGACAAGAAAGAGGACAGAAATAGGTGTGCTGACGTAAAGGAGATACTTGGTTGCTTAGCAAGAGGGGAAAGCAATATTTATGCAAATATAGTGACATCTTAACTTCAAATATGTAATGTTCTTTTCTACTCTAGGCACAAAGCCTGAAATTTTGGGGGAGGGGGCCAGTCGATTAGTTTGATCCCAGTATGCAACTGGTACTTAATTTATTGACCCCGAAAGGATGAAAGGCAAAGTTGACCTCTGTGGAATTTGAACTCAGAACGTAAAGACAGATGAAATACCACTAAGCATTTCGCCCGGCATGCTAATGTTTCTGTCAGCTTGCTGCCTTTCAAACATGTAATATTACAATTGCTTCTAACAGATCATAGTTGCACTGCTGGTTTTACTAGAGGAAAGATGTCTGTATTTGTAGTTTGTACAAGTTTAATATTATATGAGATTTTGAAATGCTGTATTATTGTTTCTTAGAGAGATAGCTACCATGACATACCGCAGTGGACCTGAATGGAACAAGAGATTTGGCCGACAAAAGATAGACCCAACTGAAGAGCCTACTTTGTGTCCAACTTTCAATATAGAAAGTTATCTTGAATATCAAGGAGAGAGTTTTAGTAGGAAATATGATCCAAATTCCTTACTTTACATATCTAAGGTAAAATACTTGAATTCTCCATTTTACATGTTTTTTAAAATTAGTTGATATATTCGTGTGTGTGTGTGTCTTCATGATCATCATTTAACATCTGTTTTCCATGCTGGTATAGGTTGGAGAGTTTGACAGGAGCTAGCCAGCCAAAGAACTGTTTTGGCAATGGTTTCTACAGCTGGATACCCTTCTTAATGCCAACCACTTTACTGAGTGTATTGGGTGTTTTTTGTTTTATTTATATGGAACTGACATATACATGTTTTATACATAGCAAAGACATGGGTGCTTTATATGTGTGGCACCGGCACAGGTGCTTCTTACATGGCACTAACATGGTAGCTTTTTATGTGGTCCCAGACAGGTGCATCTTACATGGAACTATCATGGGTGTTTCTCACGTGGCACTAGCACAGGTGCTTTTTACATGGCACCAGGAAGGGTGCTTTTTACCTGGCACCAACATGTGTGCTTTTTATGTGGTACCATGGCACCAGCTCCTGCAAGCCTGTATGTACAGATGGCCACTATTTTACTTAGCTTGACGTGTCTTCTCTAGCACAGCAAATTGTCAGAAGTCTTAGTCCCTTGTCATCTCCACAGTGAGGTCTAGCACCACCCCCTATTCTATTTAATCCTATTCTATTTAACCTTTCATTATGTTGCTTATTCAAATTTTCTTACCAGTTTTTTTCTTAGGAACATCCAGCTGTCTTCATTACTTTCTCCCCTATCACCTTCACACATATATCATTCTATTGGACTGTCCAGAAAGTTCATGCCGATTTTTAAAGGAAAGTAAAAGATCAATAAATACTTGCCATTACATTTTAATCAACCAAATATGAACCATTTTGTTGCACAATGTATCTCCATCTTTCCTTTAACTTGAAAATACCCTCTTCCCAGAATTGAGGGGGTTTCATGGCAAAGAATTCATCAAGGTATCTTTTTACGTCATCCAAGGAATTGAAATTTTTACCATTAAGACTATTCTGCAGAGACCTGAATAAGTGGAAATCTGAAGGAGCAATATCTGGTGAATATGGAGGGTGGGGTAACACATCCCAGCCGAGCTGCAGCAATTTTTGTCTGGTTCCCAAAGCATCAAGTGCCGAAAATGAACTTATCTTCCATTTTAAAGGGTTACAGAATTAACACATTTTATAGGAACATAACCCTTCTTCCACGAAAAGATAGCTTAAACTGTGCTCTAAATGGCGGTGTAGTCAAATCTTATTTTATGGACTCAACCATGTTCTAAAATAAGTTGAAAGGTAAGCTACCATAAATCGGCATGAACTTTCAGGACAACCCAATATTTCTCTGATCACACTCATACTATCTCTCTTCTGCAACCCTCTTGGTCAACATTCCCTCCTCTATTTACACTCACAGTTGCCTTTGTTCTAAACAAATGGAGATAACAAAGAGTAGAGTAGACTGTTTAGCCTTGCAAGAGACAAAGCAACCTCTCTTATGTTGATGCCATGATAAAATGCACCCACCATAAAATATGAGTTGATAAAACAATGAAGACAAGGTAGTGAGGAGGAGGAAGGAGAGCTCTTTAGTTTTTGTAGAGGTAGCCTCTTTCGTGCTGTTGTCAAAATAAAATGCACCCAGTACACTCTGTAAAGTGGTTGATGGTAGGAAGGGCATCTAATTGTAGAATGCATTCATAAAAGGGATCGATAAAAAGTGATGGGTAAAATAAGACTACACTGAAGTACTGGGATTCATAAGATCTGCTAAAACTCCTTGAAGTCTGTGACACAATGTGGCCCCCAGACTTCACACCCTTTACTATAGAGTGTATTGAGCTGTTTAACGTTTAAACAAACTACAATATGTGCACATGTTAGCTAAAATTTATAATAATAATGATTTATATTTTTTCAAGGCAATGGATTTATTTGATATCCAAGATGGTTTTGACACCTTAACTGAAGGTCTTGCCCGAGTTGCTTGTCCATGCATGGTTATTGGAGTAAAGACTGATATTTTGTTCCCTGTTTGGCAGCAGAGAAATCTGGCTGAAAGTTTACAAGAAGCTGGTGAGTTTATATGTCTTGAGTTTTAAACATCGGTGTGTAAATGATAAATTTTTTTATATGTTTAAACAGATTCCAAAGAGACAGGTGTTGGTCTGTCTCAGTAAGATTTGTATTATCTAGTAAAATTAATAAAAAAAGTACAATGAACTTGGCATGGGGGCTGGGTGGAAAAATTTGTCTGAAACATTGGATTTCACTTTCCCTGTGGTAAATTCACTGTATTTTTTTTTTAGCAATTTTACTAAATAATATATTTTTTAGTCTGTGAAATTAGCTATTCTACCATTTCCAACTTTCTTCTATTTTTTTACTTGTCTCAGTCATTAGACTGTGGCCATGCTGGGGAATCCCTTTGATGAATTTTAGTTGAATGAATCAACCTCAGTACTTAGTTATTATTATTTTTAAGCCTGGTACTTATTCTATCGATCTTTTTTGCTAAACCACTAAGTTACAGGGACATCAGTACACCAACTTTAGTTGTCAAGTGATGGACACACATACACACATATATATATATATATATATATATGATAAGCTTCTTTCAGTTTCCGTTTACCAAATCCACTCACAAGGCCTTGGTCAGCTCGAGGCTATAGTAGAATATACTTGGCCAAGGTACTACACAGTAGGACAGAACCCAGAACCATGTGGTTGGGAAACAAGCTTTTTACCACACAGCCATACTTGTCTATACATTTAACATCTTTACAAATGTGTTACATTCTAACATATTTTCTATATGAAAGTCTTCCTATGATGAGGGCTTCATTAGAAATGCTCTATCATGGCTACTGCTCTGTGTAATATAATTATCTATGGCATGCTAAAACGATTTTATGGCAGCTCTTAATTTTGAAGGAACAATATAAGACTGCTTCCAAATGCTTAGATACTTCTACAACACCCCAGATCACTACTACAAACCTTCCACATGGACACTATTATAAGACCTAGTAAAACACTATTTCTCCCACTCAGACCAAACACAAAAATAGCTGCAGTATCAATAGACTCTTTAAAACTAGTGCTCTGTCAGTTATGATGAGTGTTCCAGTTGATCCGATTAATGGAACAGCCTGCTCATGAACACTCCACAAACATGCATACCCTTAACGTAGTTCTGAGGGAGATTCAGCATGACACAGAATGTGACAAAGCTGGCCCCTTTTGAATTACAGGTACAATTCATTTTTGTCAGCTGAATGGACTGGAGCAACATGAAATGAAATGGCTTGCTCAAGAACACAATGCTCAGTGTTGGTTTGCTTATGTGCCCTTAACTTAGCAGTTTGGCAAAAGAGACTGATAGAAAAAGTAACAGATTTATAAAAAAAAAATATGTAATTGCTGGGCTCAATTTGTTCCACTAAAACCCTTTGAGGCAGTGCCTAAGCATGGCCAGAGTCCAATGACTGACCCAGGTAAAACAAAAAATTTATTCACAAATATTATTATGTATTAGTATACAAAGACTGGTGAAGGTAAAGAATATACACACCTGGTATTTAAGGTTAGGATTATGCCAAAAATGGGTGGTGTGCATATTCTTTACCTCTGCCCCCAAATTATCTTCTACCCCTTCTTTTCTTTCCAGGAAATGAAGCTGTGACTTACTATGAACTGAGCTCTATATTTGGACATGACACTTTCTTGCTTGATTTAAATGGTGTCGGTAGTGCCATGAAGGTAAGCTAAGGTCAACCTGGATCTTCAGACTCTTTTATTATATTTGTTTTCTGAGGACAGCTGTGTAAAGAAGTGCCAATCTCTAACTGTGGAGGGAACCTGTAGTAGAGGTAGACCCAGGAAGATATGGAATGAGGTGGTGAAGCATGATCTTCAAACTTTGAGAGCCTTGCAGAGGCAATGACTAGTGACCAAGACCTTTGGCGATGTGCTCTGCTTGAGAGGACCCATCAAAGAAAGTGAAATCATAGTCGTGGTTGATAATGGTGTCACATAAATGGCAACTAAAGAACATCTTTCAAGCATTGGGCTTCACTGAAGTAAAGTGACTGAGTTCCTTTTGAGTGTTGGGCCTCATGATGGCAATGAGCGAGACCTTTGGCAATATATTGTACTTGAGAAGACCCAACAAGCCGGGCAAAACTTCCATGCTTCCTGTGATTCGCCAACACTACATTTGATTTTCTGCCCTCCATACACACGCTAGCATGTATCTGACTCATACACTGTTCACTTTTCAGTCATTTGTACATTACTGCATATGCTTTATACGTACTTTTGACAAGTTGTAGTGCACCTGAGCACTGTATACAATAACTTCATTATTATTTTATTATAAAATCGCAGTTGTGGCAAAAACGCAAATAACACCTGTGTCAGTGGTATGTAAAAGCACCCATTACACTCTAGGAGTGATTGGCGTTAGGAAGGACATCCAGCTGTAGAAAACCATGCCAAATCAGACTGGAGTTTGGTGTAGTCTTCCAGATTGCCAGCCCCCAGTCAAACCATCCAACCTATGCCAGCATGGACAATGGACGTTAAATGATAAGAAACTTTTACTTGAAGTGAAATCTTTGAACTTTTTTTAAAGAACTCTGCTTTCTTACACCAACAAGTGTACAATGATCTTTTAGTAATTGTTTATTTCATCAGTACTTCAGTAAGTAATAATGAAGATGCATGACTTAGTGGTTAGGGTGTTGCATTTACAATTGCAGGAATGGTGTTTTCTTTCCTGGATCAGGCAGTGCTTTGTGTTCTTGAGCAAAACACTTCATCTCATGTTGCTCTGCAATCAGGTTGACATCTGATGTATGGTACACTATACACTTGTACAGGCAATGTTGATTTGATGCAGGGAGTGAGTTGATGTACAGTGCAAACATTTGATCACTATAAACAAATCATCTGTGTGGTTTTTCAGCAAGAAATTGCAGAACCCTCATCTGTCCTCTACAAGAGGAGAGTCCATCACTTCAGTAAGCACAACAAAAGCTATGCTTTTCCGATGAAGTCAGAATAAGGCACAAATACATTAAGAATTATCTCCCATATTTGTTAGATAACTGATAATACTAGTCATAGACTAATAATGTTTTTGCCTTACCTCACATTTAAACTTAACATTTTTAAGAATAAGTAGAAAGATATATTTTCAATGTGTAAACACTGATAGAACAGTATATATAGGATAAAATCCTTTTTCAAGAGCAGAAAAATTTGTTGGCAACCAGCCATGGTGATTGAACTCGCACTCCTCTAATATCTGGTTAGAGTGCTCTACTTTTAAACTAAACTGCTGACCGACAAATTCTTCTGCAAGAAGTTATAAAGTCATCCAGAAACACTAGATGTCATATAGATTACGTCATGTGTAAACAAAAATAGGTTTATTTTTGGAGCGTTGAAATGAATTGTAGAACAAATAGAAAGATATATTTTTCAATTTGAAAAACCTATCTTTCCACTTGTTCTACAATACATTTCAACACTTCAAAAATAAACCCATGTTTGTTTGCATATGATGTTAACATTTTCATGTTCCATGTATTAGATATATGTTAAACACAAACTAAGATTTTAAAATTCACTTGTTTTGATGTAAGAAATCCTGTCATTTTCCCTCTTCTTAACCAAAAGTACGAGTGACCTTACTTAATGTTTATCTGAAGGTTATTTTGTTTGAAAACTAAGGTTGACAAGAGTATACGGTTAGAAACTACATACTGCCATCTATTCACAGATAACTTGGAATCATTTAATTATATACAGAATGTGGTGCTTTGCTTTGCCAAACACTTCAATATACAAACTAGCAAACTCACTTACTACGCTGTACTGGGAAAACATAGAACTGATTTGCTTTAGGTAAATGAGGAGATACCTGGTGGAAAATTTGCAATGCATAGATCTATGTATATATCTTTAAATGTGGCTCCTGGAGTATCAACAGATTGAAATGTCTTTCAGTAAGTAAATTAACATCCCAGTGCTGCAGCATGTTTTGTGTAGTTTGTACAATTGGAAAAATCCAATGCATAAAAATAAATGTATAATATTAATAAGCTTTGCCAGATCGGATTGGAGCCTGGTGCAGCCTTCTGGCTTGCCAGCACTCAATCAAACCGTCCAACCCATGCCAGCATGGAAAGCGAACATTAAACAATGATGATGATGATGATGATATAGGTGCAGGAGTGACTATGTGGTAGGCTTGCTTCCCTACTGCATGGGTCCAGTTTCAATCCCACTGCGTGGCACCTTGGGCAAGTGTCTTCTGCTATAGCCTCGGGCTGACCAAAGCCTTATGAGTGGATTTCATTATCATCATCTAGTGTTTTAAATCCGGGTTTTGTCCCCGTTAACGGGGGTGGCCAGATCTACCTCAATGTCATAGCAACTTCCCTAGCACCATCTCACTCGGTTTTGGGCATCCTCCTTTGGTAGACAGAAACTGAAAAAAGCCCGTCTTATATATATATTTATGTGTCTGTGTTTGTCCCCCCACCATTTATTCAATTAAAGGCAGTGCTCTAGCGTGGCCACAGTCAAATGACTGAAACAAGTAAAAGAGTACATATTATGGATGATGTAATAGAAGTAATGTAAACCAGAAGTGACAATATAAGAAATAACACATATATTTGCTTAATCACTTCTTGAACCGAGTCCCAGGACTCCTAAGACCAGTTGCCCAGTTTCTATGGGAAAGGGACTGAGATCACAACATTCCCCTCGACCAGGATGCCGGGCTGTTGCACTCATATACAACCAAGTGGATTAGAGCAATGTGATATGAAGTGTTTTGCTCAAGAACTCAATGCGTTGCTTGGTCCAAGAATTGAGACCACAATCTTGCGATCACAAGTGTAACATCATGTCTACTGGGCCACATGCTTTCATTCATTGAAGTTAATATTCGTTAATATTGTTAATTATTATGCTTTCAGGGTTTTCTTGAGACTAATATGAAAGAATATGGAAGAGCCATGAAAAGAAAAGGAAAAGCTTAAACCAAAATTCTTGCAAAACCTTTTATGGTTTGATACAAAAGAACAAGAGAATAAATGGCATGTTTCTAAACCAGCTGAATATGTCTAAAGATTATGGTCCAAATACAAATGAAAGTTTGGTTTCTATGAATAAGTAAGTCAAAAAGGAGAACTTCAAACACTGATTACCAGGAAGAAATTCGCCAATCAAAACTGAATTGATTGCAACTTATTTCTACAGGTTTTTGAGAAAGAAACATTTGAGTGTTGAAGAGGAAATCTTTGAGTGCTTTAATTGTAAATAACAATATATTTTTGACAAAACTAGTCTCTTTGACTATAATAAAATTATTTTTCTAAACAATAACAAAGCATTTAACAAACAATAAAAGATGGAGTATTTTGTATGCACTATATATATATATATATATAATAACAACAACACTAATTCTATGATGGAATTTATAAATATTTAATGCATCGCTGCAAGCGTAGCAATGTATTAAATATTTAATAATTCCATCCTAGGATTATTATTATATTTATCCTACATTATATCGGTATAACCATGATGTAACCCAAAAAAACTGACTCATTAATCTGTTTCATTAGATGGTAGCCAGTATAATGAAATAAAAGCTTTATTTGCATACCCTTAACATTACCATAAACGAATTTAATAGATATATATATATGTAAATATTCTGTGGGTTATCAAGGCTACCACTGGTTTCATGCCAAGACTTCTCAGCAATTGTGAATACCTTATCCAAGATGGAGATGAGTACCAACTTCCCAAGTGGCAGACTTGATAATTGCTGACAGTTCTCTGCATGAAACCAGTGGTAGCCTTGTTAACTCACAAATAAAGAATATTTATCCACCAATGCACTGCTGAACACTCGTTGTCACTGTTTGATATATATATATATATAGTACATTTACAAAGTTTATGTTTAAGCCTGCTAGCTTACAACTGTTTGATGTAAGCTAACAGTCTGACAAAGGTGAGCAGACCAAAACTTCGAAAGTCACTGACAATCCTCCTTGTAAAAGTATATTATGCATTCTACAAAGAATTGAGTAATTCCTCAGTTTAATGTCAAATGTTTTTTTGCTTTTTTTTATAACACATTAAACATACATATATAAAAACTGAGTTCCTCACTATTACTCATCATCTTATGCAATCTTTTGCTTCAAAACCATATTTTAAATTATATATGACTAAGCTCTATACCATGTATTGAGCACTATTTTCTAAATATTTGGTGATATATGCACACACAAGTTTTAACATCATTTATTTTTAAATGGTATGGTTTTAACCATATTCAATCTATAGTGTTTTAAATGTCATTAAAATAAAATATTTGAGACATAAAGTTAATTTAAATGTTTATGAAACTCAATAATTTGTCCTTTTGTAAGAAGTTATATAAAATACTAATTCAGATATATATTTCACTCACCCTACCCTATTAAACCAAACTACACCTCTTTTTCAGGTACTTTGTCCTCGCTGCCCTATCCACTGTATCCTTGCTATCCTGTTGTCCTTCTCTATACATTCAAGTTCTACCAATCACTGCATTATCCCCTTCTCCGTCTTTGTATTTATGCAAACTCCCTACTCATGCAATCTTGGCAATGCTCGACCATCTCATTTATATTCTCATCTTTGTACCTCATGAGTATGCCCTGGCACAAAACCACTATCTCTCTCCCTCTGACTCAGGTAACCACATACCTCCTCTACAGCAAGACACCTATTTCTGTCTCTTTCGTATTCTAATCTCTCATCACCTGACACAAAACCACCTTTTCCAATACTCTCACCTTCTCAAAGGATCTTGGATGATCTCAATGGTGTTACTGACACATAAAAAGCATACACTCCACAATGTAAAGTGGTTGGCATTAGTAAGGGCATCCAGCTGTAAAATACCATGCTAAAGTCGAGTTTGGTGCAGTTCTCTACTTTACCAGCTCCTGTCAAACTGTCCAACCCATGCCAGCACGAAAGACAGACATTAAATGATGATCTCTCTCTCTCTCTCCATATATATATATATATATATATATGGTGCTCCAGCTTGGCCACAGTCAAATGACTGAAACAAATAAATGAATATATATATATATATAATTATTAATAGTAGGGAATATAAAATTCCAAATCAAAAGGGGAAAACAAACTCAATTTAGTAATACTAAATCAAATTTCATGATATATATATAAATATATAGAATTAAGAGACAGAACCTCCATCAAAGTAATTCAATTAATAGTGAAAGATATTATCTATAATAAAGTATAAATTTAAATATATTATTAATATTCTACGAAAAATTACTATACTAAATAATACATATTAAATCGACTACACGCATTTCATGACGATATATTCAAATCGACAATATCAAAATCATTAATCTCAAAGATTAATATTAATTCGATCCAACGATACATAGCAACTCTTCAGGTCTAAATAACATAAAATAAGTTTACAACATAAATGAAGACGTTATAATTAAACTATACATTTAGAAATAATCGATAAAATTTAACAGTATTAAAGAAAGTAGAAGCATAACTTATCTTATTGATGAGTACCAGTTAACTCTACATATTAAACAGAAATCATGCCAAAGCAAACACTAGAGCAGGGGTTCTCAACCACTTTTTATCTATGGACCCCTTTGATTACTATTTAATTCTGGTGGACCCCCATAGTCTTTTGATAAACTAGTTTTATAGAAACTTCATTCAAAATTCCTATTTTGTTTCTCACACGTTAACTTATGTAGATTGAACTGTGTAAATTGCTAGAGAGAGAAACCTAGCTGTTTCTTGCAATACAAACATTTAAATCAAAATTTTTTCAGGGACACATAAAATACTATTGTGGACCCTTGATTTTCTATTTTGTTGCATGGACCCCTGCATTAGAGCATGATACAATTCTTCAATTCATTGGGTCCCATTCAACCTATGCTAGCATGGAAGATCAACATGATGACTCTCCCTTTAGTCTTCACCCCATCATCTATTCTTCCTCTTGTGTTGAGGTAGGTTTTGTTTGGCCAAATGCCTTTCCTGTCACCAACCACTACCTGTTTCCAAGCAAGGTAATATTTCCTATGGCCAAACATATCTTTCACAAAAGACTGGAAATGAACAAAACTTGTATGGTGGTGATGATCCTTTATGACCATCACAAGATATCAACATAAAGGTAAATACATTATATATATATATGAAGAATGTACTCCCCAACATGGATTAGTAGTTAGCGACTTCAGGATCAGAGCTAAATGGTTGCCCAGAAGAAGACCAGCTTGGAGGAGAAGGGTCTGGAAGCTTAAAGATCCTGCAAATGGACAGAGATTTAGAGACATACTACTCGAAGCCTCTGACGAAATAGAAGGGGATATAGCTTCACTTAATGTGGAAGACAACTGGAGATTCCTACGGGACAATCTGCTGACAGCCACTGACCAGATCTGTGGATGGAGCAAAGTACCATCTCGATCCAGAGTAACATGGTGGTGGAACACTGTGGTTGACGGGGCTATTAGACAAAAGAGACAGGCTTGGAAGGACTGGAAGAACGGTAGTAGCAGGGAATTGTATCAGACAGCCAAAAGGGAAGCTAGGAGACAGGTTTATTTAGCCAGAGGGGAAGCGGATAAGAAAAAATTTGCCAATGTTCTGAGCCGTGAGGATGAAAGACTAGATAGATAGATAGATAGAGATATATATGTGTATGTGTGTGTGTGTGTGTGTGTCTGTCTGTCTGTCTGTGTTTGTCCACCACCATGGTCAACATAACTTCTTGGTCACTTGTCTTGAAAGACCTTAGTATCCATCCTGCCAGTTGTCTGCACTTCGCTGCCATCTTGGTAATGTGCATATGAAATGATGCATCATTGCACATGCTGATCCATAAGTCTTTCACTGTGTGTAACACTGGGACTGCAATGCCTTCAGGTCCTGTGTACGCAGGTCGTGAGTCGATAGCGCAGTGCTTGAAATTTTCCAGTATTAAACTGCATGTTATTTACTTCAGCCCACTTGTATGTTGCATTGAGGTCCCGCTGTAGGCTTGCGACGTCATCTGGGTTTTTTTATTGCCTGTGATAATTTTGTATCATCGGAGTAGCTAGTGACAGTGGCTGTCCGAATGACCGTGGGCATGTCTAAGAGGGCTATTATAGACAGTAACGGCCCCAAAACAGTTTCCAGATGTGTAATGTCAGTGTACTTACTCGACAGAGCGTTAGTACCTTGAGAGAAATGTTGTACCTAAGAAGCATCAGTTGTTGTGTGCAAGAGAGACGATTGCGCTGGTATGGTCATGTGGCGAGAATGGATGAAGATAGGTGTGTGAGAAAGTGCCAATCCCTAGTAGTTGAGGGAACCCGTGGAAGAGGTAGACCCAGGAAAACCTGGGACGAGGTGGTGAAGCACGACCTTCGGATGTTAGGTCTCACCATGGAAATGACTAGAGACCGAGACCTATGGAAGTATGCTGTGCGTGAGAAGACCCGGCAAGACTAGTGAAGCCATAATCCGTGGCCCCTACCTGGGACGTAGTCAGTCCACCTGTGCATACCTTCCTTCTTGTGACACTTGTGAAGACCTGTTGAGGCAAGTGAGAATCGTATCGAATCAAATCAAATCAAATCGAACCAAATCAAAATAGATGAACATCAATGGAATTTGTATCCTTGTGGTACCAGTGCCGGTGGCACATAAGAAAACCATCCGAACGTGACCGTAGCCAGTACCGCAACGACTGGCCATCCGAGCGTGGCCGTCCGCCAGCCTCGTCTGGCACCTGTGTCGGTGACACATAAGAAAACACCATCCGAGCGTGGCCGTTAGCCAGCCTCGTCTGGCACCTGTGTCGGTGGCACATAAAAAAAACACCATCCGAGCGTGGCCGTCTGCCAGCCTCGTCTGGCACCTGTGTCGGTGGCACATAAAATCACCCACTACACTCTCGGAGTGGTTGGCGTTAGGAAGGGCATCCAGCCGTAGAAACACTGCCATATCTGACTGGCCTGGTGCAGCCTTCGGGCTTGCCAGACCCCAGTTGAACCGTCCAACCCATGCTAGCATGGAAAGCGGACGTTAAACGATGATGATGATATATGATGGGTTTCAGTTTCTATCTAACTAAATCCACTCACAAGGCTTTAGTCAGCCTGGGGCTATAGTAGAAGACACCTGCCTGAGGTGCCACACAGTGGGACTGAGCCTGAGACCACATGATCAGGAAGCAAGCTTCATAACCATGCCTGCACCTAAAATAAATTTTTAATCAATAACTATGAACAAAATCATACAAAAATACTCAAAATTTTATAAACAGCAACATAGATTTCTTGACAAGGTACAAGACCAGTATTTTGTAAAAGAATCATATAATCCATAATGTCCATGGTATATTACTGGTACTTATCAAACATATAAAGGATAAAGCCAGCAGGATCTGGACTTCAAAATATGAAGCACCAAAAGGTAATGCATCCAAGCCAATGTTCTATAGCCTCATCCAATTCCACTGTCGTATATATATATATATATATCAGCATCATTTAATATCCATTTTCCATGCTGGCATGGGTTGGACATTATATATATATATATAAAATGAAAATCTGTACAGAAATGTCATCATAAAATAGTGGTTGATGTTTTCAGATAGAGTTCATATATATATATATATATATATATATATACATACAGCACTTTGGCCCCTTTGTTAGTGTATTGTACCTCATACTGTGAAGTTGAAAGAGTCAGAAAATTATTTCAATTACAAGAATATAATTTAAACAGATTAAACTGCTTTGATGTCCTCTTCACAGCAGAAATGCACCAAGAGAGATCAGGTTTTAAAATTCTCAAGTAAACTTTCTTATATTTCCTTCATTTGTCAATGAGTGTTCCCTTGGGGCGCTTTTTAGCTTCTTCTTCTGCCTGTTTAATAAAAGAAAACCAAAACTTCAACAAAAGGTCAATCTTTTAGACTTCCTCTCTCACACATGCACATAATTTAAAGTCAGTTAGCCTTCTATGTATGAAACTAGTTAGATAAACAGAATAATTTATCAAATGTGAAACAGTGTTGGAAAGCCCCTCCATTATGATGTGAAAATATTACAAATTGGTGATAAACCATTAGCAAGTCAAATCTGAGGTCGAGCTATTTCACTTCACTTGCTCTCTGTACCAGAAATTTAAATCATCAGCTAATGTTCCAAAGTGAGATGGGTTCTGAAAGCCAGTTATTTTCCTTCAGTTCTTTGAAGATAACCTTAATTGTTGACTGCCAACAACCTAGTAACAGGAGTTTTAATTTTTCTTTTTTTTACTTCAGTATCATGAAAGATTGTGGAGGCGCAATGGCCCAGTGGTTAGGGCAGCGGACTCGCAGTCGAAGGATCGCGGTTTCAATTCCCAGACTGGGCGTTGTGTTCATTGAGCGAAAACACCTAAAAGCTCCAGGAGGCTCTGGCAGGTTGTTGTGGTGGCGACCCGTTGTACTCTTTCGCCATAACTTTCTCTCACTCTCTCTTCCTGTTTCTTGAGTTACGCTGCAATGGACTGGCGTCCTGTCCAGCTGGGGGGGGGGGGGGAGAGAACACATATACCACAGAAACCAGACCCATGAGCCTGGCTATGCTTGAAAAGGGTGATATTTATCGTTTTTATCATGAAAGATTACTGTAGTGTATTTAATTACATATATTCAGCAAGAATAAAGCAGAAATATACAGTGGATGGAAGCGTTCCGTTGGTTACGACGACGAGGGTTCCAACTGATCCGATCAACGGAACAGCCTGCTCGTGAAATTAACGTGTAAGTGGCTGAGCATTCCACAGACACGTGTACCCTTAACGTAGTTCTCGGGGATATTCAGCGTGACACAGAGAGTGACAAGGCCGGCCCTTTGAAATACAGGTACAACAGAAACAGGAAGTAAGAGTGAGAGAAAGTTGTGGTGAAAGAGTACAGCAGGGATCACCACCATCCCCTGCCGGAGCCTCATGGAGCCTTAGGCGTTTTCGCTCAATAAACACTCACAACGCCCGGTCTGGGAATCGAAACCGCGAGTCCGCTGCCCTAACCACTGGGCCATTGCGCCTCCAAATATACAGTATGTGCATGGCTAACAGAAAGTAAGAAAAGTATCAAACACACACACACATATACAAGAATTATTTAATGGACTCCATCAGCTTACAGCTGTTTCCACTGTAAGAAGCAGAAATACTTTCTGAAATAAACACACTTCATTTTAATGTCTGTGGAAACTATAAGATGTTGCAGAAGCACTCAACTCCGAGTACACTGCTTCTTATAGCAGAAACAGTGTAAGCTAATAAGGTTGATCATGTAATTCCTGTTCCCTTGTTACCCATTGATTTATATTATGCTCTGTACGTGTCTAATGCTTTACTCTTAAACACAGTCTAAACCATAAATATACTGAGTTCTAACAAGTGGTTATTAGTTTTGCAATGCCTAAGCAGAATCATAAGATATACACATGCACACATACACACATACTCAGCTTGTGATCTACAGGAACATTGCTTATTCAATAGGTATCACGTGAACTTAATTTCCTCCATGTCTCTTGAGAATACAACACTAATCACTCCAGTTTGTCTTCTTTCAAATTAATAACTAGATGAAGATACAGTCTTCATCAATACTGTAAGAGCCCAATAGATCAGAGGCAATTACTGAACAGTATTAATGCAGAAAAAATGTTAAAACGTAATTTTTACAAATGAATATCACCTTTACCATTCCTTTAGGCTGGCAAACAATACTGAAATCAGATTACTAGTGTAAAGTGCAGTAACTTAATCTCTAAGACTGTCAGACTAAACAGAGAAATCATTGTATATCTGGCATCAAGAATGATTAAAAAGAAAGTAAAAGCGCCAACCACACACTCTTACCTGTTCCATTAATTTCTTTTTACTCATTCCTTTCCTTAACAGTTGTTTCTCAATAACTTTAGCATTGGCAGCATAGGAATCAGCAATTTCTTTCTGGAAGAAATAAAAATAATTGTGATTAGAATACAATTCCATAAAAATAAACATTTTGAACATGACTCAAATCAGTAAAAGAAGATAAAAGCAAAAATAGTAGCATAGACATTAAATTACTTACAGCTTCTATTTCTTCTTCTTCTTCATCAACAGTTGATACAGTAACAGAACTAAACTTGCCCATATTTTTGGTATGTTTGGTTAATGTAACCTGGGAAGATAAAAGAATATTTAAAAGTTAAGAAATTCTTTTTCCAACATCTCTTTCAAGTACCAATGTATTGATTGGAAATGCTATAGAAATAATTTACTTGCTCTATCACAATACCAACATCTATCTTGAACTGGGTTAAGTTGTCAAACTAATATATGACACCACTGGTTTGTTTATAAAAAAAAAATGTCTCAAAAAATCGCCCCTTGGTCCTATATGCAAAACTGGACATCGCATTACCTAATTTTGCTCCTGACACTCTTTAATTCCTGAAAATGCCCTGCTGAACTTGGGGTGTGCTGATATCCCCAAGTATCTTTTATGCCATCAAATGCTGTATATAAAGTTCCATGATACCTGTTCTTTTATTCTTTTACTTGTTTCAGTCATTTGATTGTGGCCATGCTGGAGCACTGCCTTTAGTTGAGCAAATAGACCCCAGGACTTATTCTCTGTAAGCCTAGTACTTATCCTATCGGTCTCTTTTGCCAAACCGCTAAGTTATGGGGACGTAAACACACCAGCATTGGTTGTCAAGCAATATGGGGGGGGGGAACATACACACACACACATATACATATATACGAAGGGCTTCTTTCAGTTTCTGTCTACCAAATCCACTCACAATGCTTTGGTTGGCCTGAAGCCATAGTAGAAGACACTTGCCCAAGGTGCCATGCAGTGAGCCTGAACCTGGAACCATGTGATTCGTAAGCAAGCTACTTACCACACAGCCACTCCTACACCAGTATTTAAAGAAATATATGGTACTGCCAACTATTTTAGTCTTGAAAGGGTTTAGGAAAACTTTTGTTGATGCAATGTAAGTTTCAAAAGAGCTATTTAAGAAGAAAATTCTTGAGATAATCTGTATAATTAGCATCAGTCCCATAACTTACTCAAATCCAAATTTATTGGACTCTATGTAACATTAATATTTTCTAACCTTTAATATGTCATGTAATCACTAATTAATGATACAGGAAATCATCCTTGGTGTAACTTTTAAGCATTTACCAACTATAACATTTTCTTTACTAAATCCTCAGATGAAAATAAAAATAAAATTCCAAATCCCAGGTAGGATGAAAAAAACACTTTGAGAATTCAGTGTGTTACTAATATGTGTTTTCAGTTTTGAACTATAATCCTTTTGAAGTCCCCATTACTATTCAAAATGGTTACAATTATTTGTGAAACTTACTTAACAATAAATTTTAGTACCAGTGAATTAAAATGAAAGATTAACCACCCTACAATGGTTGATGGCATATAAGACACACAGTTTTTTTTTTTCTAAATGACAAAGTCTCAAAAAATCACCTTGGGTCCTATATGCAAAGTTGGGCATCCCATGAGCAAATTTTGTTCCTGACATTCTTTTTCCTAAATATTCCCTGCTGGACTTGGGGTGTGCTAATGTACCCATGTGTCTTTTATGCCATCAGATACAATATTGTGTTTATTTTGAAGAAATATTTGATACTGCCAACCATTTTAGTCTTGAAAAGATTTAGGAAATCTTTGTACATACATGGTTTCAAAAGAACTAATAACAAAGAAAACTGTTGAGAATTCTCACCTTCTTTGGTTTGGAAATCTGACTATATACATCAGTCTTGACACCTTCTCCAGCCTCTCTAAGCGCATCTTCCACTATGAACATGACATTGCTTTTACCCTGGTGATGGTAATATAAGCAAAGTCCGCATCTGTCAAAATAACAGGTATTTCTTCTGAAATATCATCATCTAACAGGATTCTAACCAAACACATGATGTTAATGACATAAAAATTACAGAACGTCAGCTGCTTATAATATTAAGCTGGCCATTATACCTTTTTATCCCTGATGAGTTGGGCCTCTAAAAGTTTAATGGTTCAGTCAGTTATGGTACAATGCTAGTGACAGAATGAAATCAAGGAGACTTTTTCTCTTGCAAGTTAACACTCTATTAACTTAACCAGCTGAAATTTTCTGTAAACAAGAATGGTTATGTAGAGAAAAAGTTAAAAAGGTATAATACTGTCAATTAATTCTTACCGTTTGCATTTTTGTCGATACTGTTTTTCAACACCTTCAGGTCTGTAAGAAGAAACATGAATAGAAAACTGGGTGAAAAACTTTTCAGAGTATTTGAATTTATATAAGCAAACAATCATTTGAAGAAAACAAATTATTGGTAGTTTTAGCTTATAAAAAAAATGTGATATCTTTTATGCAACATCATCATCATCATCGTTTAACGTCCGCTCTCCATGCTAGCATGGGTTGGATGGTTCAACTGGGGTCTGGGAAGCCAGAAGGCTGCACCAGACCCAGTCTGATCTGGCAGTGTTTCTACAGCTGGATGTCCTTCCTAACGCCAACCACTCCGTGAGTGTAGTGGGTGCTTTTTACGTACTAGACGAGGCTGGCAAACGGCCACGATCAGATGGTGCTTTTTATGTGCCACTGGTACGGAGGCCAGTCAGGGCAGCGCTGGAAATGGCCACGTTCGCAACAGTTGTTAAATTTGGTTTCAAATTTTAACACAAGGCCAGTAGTTTCAGGGAGAGGGTAAGTTGATTACATCAACCCCAGTGCATAGCTGGTACTTATTTTATCGACCCTGAAAGGATGAAAGGCAAAGTCGACTCCAGCGAAATTTGAACTCAAAACGTAAAGACAGGTGAAAAGCTACAAAGCATTTAGCTTGGTGTGCTAATGATTCTGCCAGTTTGCCACCTTTCAACAATCATTAATTTAAAAATGTGTTTAGAAAACAATAAATCTTGTCGTCTGTAGATACCTTCTCAAATAGATAATTTCGTCTGGGTCACATGTGATTTTATGAGCATGTTTCTGACCATCTATCACTCTAGCACCATCTCGTTTCCTCAGCGGCAACTTCTCCATGGGGCAATCTAATAAAACAAATGATAAATAAAGAAGACACAAATAAAAATTTGATTTTAGACACAGACAAGGCCTTGAATTTGGGAAGTGGGAGTGTATAGTTAATACCATTGACATGACTGGCATTCTATTTTACGGATGCCAGAAAGGTGAAAGATAAAATTAAATGAGACGTTTTGGTATTGCTTGTTTTGTGTCACTGCTTTGAAGCTGACTTATTTGACACCAGACATTTTCATGTTTTTGTCTGTTTGTCGGTCCCTTTCTCTCTCTCTATGTCTGTAAGCATATTTCTCTTAGTGCATGTTTGTATCAATCACGTTCAATTAATAAACTCTAATGTCTATTTATCTGCACATGTACGAGGTCTGATTAAAAAATATCAGAACCGTTGCTATGGTAACGAAGCTAAAGTACACAGATTGAATCTGCTTGGCACAAACTGACCTTGAACTGTGTCATGCATGCACACTGAGTTATAACATTCTTGCTCAGTACGGTTGTTTATTGCAGTGCTTAGAAGTAAAGAGTTCAGAGAGTGGTCAACTCAAAAAGAAGATAGGTTTTCAGCAGCAAAGGATCTCCTTGATTGTGTCAATCATCATCATCATCATTGTTTAACATCCATTTTCCATGCTGGCAGGGGTTGGATGGTTTGACTGAGGACTGGCAAGCAAGTATGCTGCGCCAGGCTCCAAGATGATCTGGCAAAGTTTCTACAGCTTGATGCTCTTCCGAACGTCAACCACTCCAAGAGTGTAGTGGGTGCTTTTTACGTGCCACTAGCAAGGGAGCCAGTCAGGTGACATTGGCATCGACTACGTTCAGATGGTGCTTTTTACGTGCCACCGGCACAGGAACAGTCGGGGGTGGAGTGGGGGGACTGGCATCGACAATGTTCGGATGGTGCTTTTTACGAAAACCTTTCGAAAACGGTCATAACAGATGACGAATTGTGACTATGACCTTGAAAGCAAGTCTCAGTTTTTGCAGTGGAAGAACCCGACAAGGTTTCAAGACAGCAAGGAAATCCAAAAGAATGTGACAAGGTAACTGCTAACTATCCCCGCAAAAAGGAGTTTCAGGAATGCTTCCATCAATGGAAGCGATGTTGAATAAAGTGTGTGGTTTTAGAAGGGGACTACTTCGAACGAGATTAAATACCGAATTGCTAGTTTTCGTTTTATAGCACCAGTTCGAATACTTTTTGATCAGACCTCATACATGGGTGTGTATTTGCCTCCGGCGCCAAAAAGTACTGTCGCCCAAACAGTCAACTATGTCAAATCATCACATTTCCCAGCAAAATCAACCCCAACGGGATTTTCGACTTAAAATGCGAAGGGACGTAACTCTTCCGCTTATGTCAATCCACTCCAAAATTTCAAAAATAATTATTTCAGCAATAAATATTTTCTGGTCTATCAATCCTCTCCTCGTGCATTTTTATATTTTATGCCACATTTCAATTGATCCAATCTCCGATTGTTTTGAGATATACAAAGCGGAATGGGAATGTGACATATTAGTCAAGGATATAAAGACCCCGTATAGGAAAGAAAGGGTTGTTTCAGGTTCGTGCTACAGGCGAGGCTACTCTGCACAGACTATTGCACACAAGAGACGTCACACTTTAAACTGTAAAATTCTGTTTTGCATTCAGGTTATTTGTTTAATGCGATGCTTATTCATTCACGTGAAGAATTCCGGGCAGAAGTAGGGGTTCACCAAGGATCAGTCTTCAGCTCCCTCTTATTTATCATTGTCCTCCAGGCAATAACAGAGGAATTCAAGACAAGATGCCCCTGGGAGCTCCTCTATACTGATGACCTTGTTCTCATAGCTGAATCACTACCAGAACTAGAGAAGAAATTTCAGGTGTAGAAGCAAGGTTTAGAATCGAAGGACATTAGAGTCAATTTTGCAAAAACTTAAATCCTAGTAAGTAGGAAGGCAAACAAACCCCTTCAGGTAGATGGCCCTGCTTGATCGGTAGAAACTCCATAAGATGTACCCAGTGTAAGCTATGGACACATAAGAGGTGCAGCAACATCAAAGGAAAGTTAACCGGGATAATAGTTTCACTGCTTGATGCAGCCTCCTGGTTTGCCAGTCCCCAGTCAAACCCATGCCAGCATGGAAAACAGACGTTAAATGATGATGATTGTTTCGAATTAATCATGCATTATCTCAAATATATTTATGCATTATATCATTGAAATCTCAAAACTTTGTAGCTTTGTGATTTCGATGATTTGCTTATGTGCTTTGAGAAAGACATTGTAGTGTAGGTGTGACAGGCTGAATAAAGCCAGTTTGAACATAGAACTGGTAAAATATTTGGGCTGGATGTGGTCAGTTTAAATGCTAAAGAGTTAAATATTAATCGCTCTGTCAAAAGAGATACCAGGAAAATGTACATAAGTATACACAGGGATAGGACACCTAATGAAAAAAAAATGATTAACTGAAATTTAACATGGTTATAAAATAAGTGGTAAACTTGAATTTGCAAAATTTCATCTCAGAATTTTAGCCATTTTACATTAGATCTCTTTTGGTGAAAAATTACATTGTTGGTTCCAGGTTTTCAGTGTACCAATCACTGGTTCTTTGGATTACTGATTGCAATAAAGATATAGGCGCATCAGTAACTTGCAACAGAACAAATGTCACAAGAGATTTCATTTGAAGAGCATCAATTTTTTTTTGTTGCTATATATGTCTGAAAGATATATATATATATATAATAGGTATCAAAGCTGGAAAGAGTTATAGCCCAATTAATTAGGAAGAGGATTAGCCTGGATGAGATGCAGTTACATAGTGTTCCCACTGCTTACAGGAGGTGGCCAGGACATCACTATGCTAGCTAGATCTAGTTTACACCTAAGGAGGGCTGAGCATTTCACGATTACTTCTCTTACGCAATGTTGACAACTTGGACGCGAAGATCGACTCCGATTTCTACCACCATCAACTTTCTAACTTATTCAAAAATTTATAATCATAGTAGTAGTAGTAGTAATTATTGTTCTAGCAACAATACCGCTATATTCAATAATAAAAGTGCTGTATTTGAAGGAATAAACAACGCAAGAATATATTAGATGTAACACAATTTCAGCAGCATATATTCAAGGAAAACAATGTGCCAGGACCAAAATTGTCTCATAGGGAACTTAGCTATGAATAAAGGGCCCGGAGCGATTTTTTGAGACTCTTTATTTTTATGGCAAAGTGTGCCTTCCATAACATCAAAGAATGTATTTAAGCGAGATAAATGTGCAAAATGCCTAATACTTGCCAAGAATCAACGACATTTGCCCACATATACAGTAATAAATGTAAAGTGGTTTCTCTCCTTGATATTCTTCTTGATCTTTAGTGTCAGTACAAACTACACTTCTGGACACGACTTTCGGCATTTTGTCCGATAAATTTTATTTCGACTTCGACTCACGATAACCGATCTTTACAAAAACTTTTAACAAACAATCACAACTTCCGTATCCGGTAAGTCCATTAACTCTGACTTTCTTAAAAACTTAGTTTTCATCATTCATTTTGTTTTCATATTTTAAGACTCATTACTGCCCATGGACCTTTTTTTGGCGGAGGTAAAGATCGAAATTTTGCAAATTTTTTTTTTCAGAATCATAATATCCGTATTTTTGGTTTTTTTTTTTTTTTTTTTACGGGAACACACTATATCGATGGCGGAGATTCTGAATCTGCAAAAAAAAAAAAAAGCATTTCAAAATTTTAATTCCCCCTCCCCTCATTTCTTAAATTTTCACTTAAAAAAAATTTCTTTTTGCCGAAATACGTAAAAAAAAAATACGGATATTATGATTCTGAAAAAAAAAAAAGCAAAATTTCGATTTTTCAAAAACAATAAATAAATAAATAAACACCCCCTCCCATCCACCCTATGACAAGAAGTAAAATTAAAGTGTTTTCTCTACTAATGTTTCCTGATGAACATAACCCAACATGTTGTGGTTGAGGGTCTTTTGGAATTAAGAGAGTTATGTAAAAATTAGATTTTTTACCCACAACAAAATGACATTAAAAATTTTTTTTTTCTTTTTTAGTAATTCGTGTTTAGAAAGTCGATATTTTTTTTTCGAAAAATTGAAATTTAACGAACAATATTTTTTAGAATCCTAATCTCCGTATTTTTCTACGTATTTCCCCAAAAAATATTTCTAAATTTCTAAAATAAGTGAAGAATGAACAAATTGGTGAGGGGGGTGGGTTAAATTTTGAAATTTTTTCTTCTTTGGTAATTCGTATCAAAATTTTGAAACCGTGTTTCTAGCATGTCAGGTTTTCTGTTTAGGGATCTGTTCGGTTTGAACGGCAGTTTTTAACATAATTTCTAGGTAACTAAAAAATTTTAAACTTCGTATGCTGGTAGAATGTGTTTTTTTAAAACATCTTTTTCTCTTGGCTTTATTGAGAACATTCTATAATTTGTAAGATATTTGTTGTTTTTTTTTCTTCAATTTCTGTAATTTCAACCAATCACTGACGTCTATTGAGGTAAAAAACACATTCTGTGCCGTATGAATATGTCCTTCGTTTAAGAAACAGATTGGGTTTATTTACATTTGTGAAGAAAAAAAGATACCCTTCCTCCCACCCTAACCCTAACCCAGATTAATGCAATAGATCGATACTAGGGTCATAATTATGGGTGACAATTTCATATGACACCGCTAGAAAAAACTGCCGTTCAAACCGAAAAGGTCCTCTGTTTAAATACTTTTTGCGCCTGCTATTTTATAATTCTATGCATGCGTGAAAACATTAGCAGAGAAAATTTCACTTCTTGTCATTGGGCAGATAGGAGGGGGGGGGGGTATTTATTTTTTTTAAAAATTGAAATTGTACAAATATTTTTTTCAGAATCATAATCTCTGTATATTTCTACATATATCGTACAAAAGAATTTTTTAAAAAAGTGAAAATTTAAGAAATTGATTAAGAAAGTGGCTGTGTAATAAGTAACTTGCTTACAAACCACATGGTTCCGGATTCAGTCCCACCGCGTGGCACCTTGGGCAAGTGTCTTCTACTAGAGCCTCGGGCCGACCAAAGCCTTGTGAGTGGATTTGATAGACGGAAACTGAAAGAAGCCCGTCGTATATATATATATATATATATATATATATATATATGTGTGTGTGTGTGTGTGTGTGTATGTATGTGTATATGTTTCTGAGTCTGTGTTTGTCCCCCCAACATCGCTTGACAACCGTTGCTGATGTGTTTACGTCCCCGTAACTAGGCTTAGAAAGAATAAATCCTGGGGTCGATTTGCTCGACTAAAGTCGGTGCTCCAGCTTGGCCAGTCAAATGATTGAAACAAGTAAAAGAGAAATTTAAGAAAATTTAAGAAATAGTGTGTGGAGAGGGGGATTCAAATTTTGAAAATGCTTAATTATTTATTTATTTGCAGATTCGGAATCTCCTCCCTCGATATAGTTTGTTCCTGTAAAAAAAAATCCCAAAGCAAGAGCGGTTCATGATCTTTACCTACGCCCCTTTTGGCAATGTCTCGTTTGTAGTAGCCCTTTTGGCAATGTTTCGTTTGTAGTAGCACACGTTTCCGTCGATTTCCTCCGTCGATTTCCGTAAAAAACTTTTATTTTTTTACATATGGCTTTGCGGGAATATTTGAAGTAATGAGAGCGAAAGAGACTAAGAGGAAGCGATTTTATGACGAGGGAATTTCTTTTTGAAGTCCCCGTGTGTGTGTTTGATGGGGTGTGGGAGACAGACAGTATGTTGTGTAAGTGAAGTGCTTCTGTTAGTGTGTGCGAAGAGACAGAGAGAGTAATGTGTGAAAGAGATAGATAACTGAAATTTTTTACTCGGTGTATGTGTGTGTGTGTATGTATCTATGTATGTGTGTATGTATGTATATGTATGTGTGTGTATGTATGTATGGCCGATTCAGTGTAATTTTTTACTCGGTGTATGTGTATACTAGCAGTATCGCCCGGCGTTGCTCAGGTTTGTAAGGGAAATAACTATAAAGCATTTTTAGAGAGTTATAGCCAAAAAATAGCAAAAAAATGGAAAAAAACGATGGTAAATTTTTTTTGAGATTTAAAAAAGGTAGAGTTGCGTCCCCTAGACAGTTTGTGGTTCGTATTCCTGATTCTCGACCCCATGTCGAATTTATCGATTTTTTTCAGAACTGGGGGAACTTTTCAAAATTTTCGCTGCGTTAGTTTTGAATTATGACATTGGCTATGTGTGTGTCAAGTTTCATCAGAATCGGTTGAAAGCCGTGGTCAGGGTGAGGGTACAAGCAAACATACACACAGAAACACGCACAGACAAACTGCCGTTTATATAGAGAGAGATGTATGTCTGCATGTATGTGTGTGTTTGTGTATGTATCTATGTGTGTGTGTGTGTGTATGTATGTGTGTGTGTATGTATGTATGTATGTATGTATGTATGTATGGCCGATTCAGTGTTTACATTTTTTACGGAAATCGACGGAAACGTGTGCTACTACAAACGAAACATTTGCCCCACTTTTTTTTAGGAGTAGAAGCATAATCCATCATATTTCTGCAACACCTGGATTTTTCAGAGATATCTTTAGATAGTCATCAAGACTGACGTGTCTTTCCAATATTGTAATGAATCTTTTTTAATATATATTTAGTATCAGATAAAGTTGTATTAAAAAAAAAGATTTTTGGTAAAAAAAAAAAAAAATTGGGCACTAATGGGTTAATTCGTTTACTTAGGTTATTGGACTGCGACCATGCTGGAGCACTATCTGGAAGGGTTTTAGTCGAACAACTCTCCACACGCCCCAGCACTTATTTCTTTAAAGTCTGGAACTTCGTCTGTCATACTCTTAGCCGAAACATTGTTTCAGGCACACAGACCAGCACGGGTTTCCAAACGATGGCGGGATGATACACACACACACTCTTATTAAGGCCGCAATATACATATATATATAAGTGAAAGGAGTACAGTGAACTTGCCATGAGGAGTGGAATATCCAACGTTTCGGATGCAATCCTTCGTCAGGGGGTGGAGAAAAAGAGAAGCTGAAGTAAAACAAAGAGTTTTACATGCCTCAGCTTGAAAAACTGGCTGCAAATGATAATGGACGCAGAATAACATGGACTACAAACGTGAAACAGAAGTTATAGGAGATGGCGTGCAGAAAGGAGGAGGAAAGGGTGATGGAGAGAGTAGAGGTAAGTAAATACGGTAATGTTGCAGAGAGAGGGTGGAAGGAAGATTAAAAAGGGTAAAAAAAGAATCGAGAGGAGGTGAAAGAATGAAAGGAAAAACGTTCATTCATACTTGTCAGGGACCTGGTGCCAATGTCAAATATGAGACATTGCTCCTTTCATTTCCTAGGGAAGTGGGAGTCCATGGTGTAAGGCAATGCCACACACTGGTAAATCTGCAATAGAATGATTCACAATGTTGAAGTGGGTGGCGACAGGTTGGCCTGGCATACGTAACATTATGCCTCTGAACATTTAAAGGTTCCTGGTTTTGCGGTGCCGGGAGCTGTGAAGCTTCTAACAAGGAGATTTCCAAGGAGAGGCGGTGTGGGAAAGATAGGCTAGTTGTTGGATCAGAAAGAAGAATGCGAAAGTTGTGGGTAAGTTTGTATTTTAGAGGGAGGGTGGACGGATGGTAGGTGAGAGAGAGAGTGTGTGGAAAACGGTCGGTGGAAGTATGTGAAACTCCTACAGAGAGTTTGCCTCTTAGGGACAGCAAGGATTATTAGGAAGATTCTAAGCACTTGAAAGACTGCTGAAAACGTGTGGATATCTAATGTTACAGATAGTAACCCACTACCATATAAATCCTACAGGAATAAGACCAAACCCAGCTTTGTTTCTATAATAATAATAAGAAGAAGAGGACTTATTGGATGTGAACACAGCATTAGCGCAAAGGAAAACAACATAGCATGGTATGTAAAAAATGCTACAGAACCGCTGTTACTAGAAGAAAGTGAGGCTTGTGTAGGATGAAAGATTGCAAAGATAAAGCACTATACAAGAAATTGAAAACGAATGAAACTGAAAATGGGTAGGTAAAGAAAAGAATGCATGGTCTATTTCATAGGGATGTTGAAAATAAGACACAGAGAGAAAAAATGGCTGTGAATGACTAAAAGTGATTTAAAACCGGAAACGGAGGCTCTAATCTGTGCTGCCCAAGAGCAAGCACTAAGAACAAACTACATAAAATACAGAATTGACAACACAGCAGAAAGTGATAAGTGCAGAATCTGTGGACAAAACGGTGAAACCGTATGGCATATTACCAGCCAATGTACGTCACTAGTCCGGAAGGAATATGAGACACCACGACAATATAACCAGGCTTGTCCATTGGACACTCTGCAACAAGTACGGACTTGACAGCGCAAAAAATTGGTACAACCATAAACCTGAAGGCATCGTCGAAAATAGAAATGCAAAGATCCTATGGGATTTTATGATTTAGTGCGACCATAAGATAAAGAATAGGAAGCCGGACATAGTCTTGAGAAAGAAAACAAACTATGCTGGATCATAGATATAGCATGCCCAGAGAGATATGACAGGTTAGTTTGGGAAGGTAAGCAGTTGTGGTCGATGAAAAAGGTAGCAGTAATACCAATAATTGTCGGAGCCCTGGGAACAGTGAGCAGAAATTTCGAGAAGTACGTGGAACAAATAGGGGCTGCAATAAGAGTGGAGCACTTTCAGAAAACAGCACTGCTTGGAACCGCTCGAATACTCCGGAAGGTACTCGAAAAATAAGAGGTGTTACCTTAGTTCACTAGTAGTGAACAGCAGACACCCTAGTACGTCTCCAGCGTTAGAAGCTGTGCAAAGGCAATTATAATAATAGTAATAAATAATGGAAATCATTCAAGTGAGTGGCAAATAATTACACTAGATTTATGCCTCCATTCTTCGTTTACGAGGGGAATTTCAAATGTCTATTTTGCATTCGTCATACCTACATTATCTTTTATATAGATCTATTAATTCGCTTAAATTTGACTCACTATTGACTCGCTGAAAATATTTCTTTTAGTTCCTTTTTTTTAAAAAAGAAATTAATCATTTTGTTGCAAGTTAAAATTTACTGTAGCTCAATTTCTAGATGTCATTTTTTTTTTATCGATTATTAACCGCTTATAAGGTCTAATAAAATCAAAACCTGTCTTCCTTACCTGTAAAGAAAAGTCAGATTTTCTCTTAAGCATACAAATTAATTTCTAAAATAATTTCTTGAAATTATCTCCCCTTCTCTTTGAGGGTCGCTAACAATTAACGCTGAGTTTCTTTTTTGTAAAATTAAGAGGGAGATTTGTATTGATTGAGAATTTTTGAGGGTTTCATTCCCCACTTAACTCAATGGTTTTCAAACTGACAGATACAAGGTCTCTCCTCGACTACAGTATTATTTCAATTATTTGCTCCCTTTCACCTCTTTATTAACGAGGATAAAAAAATAGTATTTGCATCGATACAATATGGCAATCATCTGGAAATAAAGGTATGAAATATTTTCGGTACAATCGTTTTGGTGCTGCTTATTTGACGGGGCTGATTCAACGCTGTTTTCTTGCCATCATCTATTTTGTTGTTTATTTCTTTATAATGTCTCTCTCTCTCTCTCTCCCTCTCCCTGCGTTTAGGTGTGTCAGCATCTAGTTATGTTTCGAGTATGCATAATATCTTCTCCCCGCTCTCTCTTTTTCTCTCACTCTATTTGTATATATTTCTGCGCAAGTGTATGTATGCCTGTGTTTATGTGCTTGCCTCCAGTGTCACAAAGTGCTGTCACCAAAACAGGCTGAACGTCCAGTCTGCCGTGTCAAATCCACAACGTCCAATCGTTTCATTCCGCAGAAATAATTTTCAAAAGTGAGGTAAGGCAAATAACACAAGTGAGTCAATGGCATAAATAACAATAATTCATTCGCTTGGCGAGAATGAAGTGGCAAAAAATTCTGTATGGGAAAACAAGAACCTCGAGGCAAGAAATTAAATATCTTTAAAGAGAAGGGGAGATAATTCAAAGAAATAAAACGTAAACAAAAAATAAAATTTTTAGTTTTCATTTTGTATATGGTTTGCAAGATGTGAATTCGTGTGTTGAAACATATTTTGCTGTATCTCGGTAGGGTCATTGTGCAAAAATATTTCACGCTCTGGATCTTTTCGGTTTGAACGGCAGTTTTTTCTAGCGGTGTCATATGAAATTGTCACCCACAATTATGACCCTAGTATCGATCTATTGTATTACAATCTGTTTTATGGTTAGGGGTGGGGAGAAGGGTATCTTTTTTTCTTCACAAATGTAAATAAACCCAATCTGTTTCTTAAACCAGGGACATATTCATACGGCACAGAATGTTTTCACCTCAATAGACGTCATTGATTGGTTGAAATTGCAGAAAAAAACAACAAATATCTTACAAACCATAGAATTTTCTCAATAAAGCCAAGAGAAAAAGATGTTTTATAAACACATTCTACCAGTATACGAAGTTTAAAAGTGTTTAGTTACGTGGAAATTATTAAAAAAAACTGCCGGTCAAACTGAGAAGATCCCGCGCCCTGGTTAGCAGAGGGGAAAAATCGTGAAATTTGTATTTTTAATTTTTGAAATTATCTCCTCCTCTGTTTGAGACACGCTAACAATGACCGCTAAGTTTTTGTTTCTTTCAACTAAAAACAAATTTCAATTCATAAAGAATTTTTTTTTTTATGTACGTCATTCATTATTCAGAAACGACAATTGTTGGTACTGTTATATAATCATCACAACAAACATGAACAATCAACGTCGCCCATTGTCTCCCTTGATAAAAGGACTTTCACTTTGTTTCCCGCCAAAACAATTAACTTGTACAACAACGGCAGTCGAATAAAGTATCTTGTATCGTTAACACGTTGTTTCAGTCTCTCTCATTTTCTTAATCTTTCATACTAAGTACTCACTACTTCCTTTAATACTCAATACATTACATATATATAACAACAACATGGTGTCAGAATACTAAAAGAACCCAAAATACAGAAACCAAAGGAAAAAAGAAGTTGAAATCATACTTCAAAGACGAAATGGAAAATTTACCGCATCCAAAAGACCTAGACTTTAATCAGGAAAATCTAGCCGCAGCATGGAAAAAGTGGAAAAAAGAATTCAATCTCTTTTTGATAGCAACAGAAAGTGACATGAAGCCAGACAAAGTAAAAACTTCAATGTTTTTAACTTGCATCGGTTCTAAAGGCCGAGATATCCATTCCACACTGGATTTCGATTCACCCGACGAAGAAATGAACCTTCAGACAGTAATCGAAAAATTCGATACATATTGTGAACCCAGGAAAAACATAACTTTCCTAAGACACAAATTCTTCACATGTGGACAAGCGGAACATCAAAAATTCGATGAGTACGTAGTAGAGTTGCGCCAAAAGGCACAACAGTGCGAATTCGGCAACCTCACAGACAGTCTCACCAAAGATATTCTGATATGTGGAATCAGAGACATGAGATTAAGAGAAAGATTATTGAGAGAACCAAATTTAGACCTACAAAAAACAATTCAAGCAGGTCAGAGTGCAGAGCAAACACGACTCCAATCAAGGATACTAAATGCCACATCCGAAACAAGAGATAACGAAATCTCGAGGGTATATAGTCAACACGACAGAAAAGGCGCCAAAACTCAAATAACCCGCCATATGCAATCCAGACATCAAAACGAACAAGGCGGAAGTGACAGAAAGCCCGCGAAGTTTCAAGCGCCAAGTCAACACTACGTCACTAACTGTCACTATTGTGGTTATAATCACAAAAGAAATAAATGCCCAGCATTTCACAAGACATGTGAAAAATGCAAGAAACAAGGACACTATGCAAAAATGTGCAAATCAAGAAAATTTGTACATAAAGTAGAGATACATACCGACGATGAATCAGATGACGATACACATGTACTCGAAATGATCACTGCAAATAATTCCCGCGTGCACAAAATCGAAAAGTTCAAGACTCCAAAAGACATTTGGACGGTCGAACTAAAAGTGAACAACTCGAATGTAACATTCAAAATAGATACAGGAGCAGACGTAACCGTACTGCCATTCAGAGAATATAGAAATATAATTCCAAAACCACAACTGCAAAAAACCTCAACTCGATTATCAGCTTACAATAACACAGCTATAAAAGTGCTAGGAAAATGCACAGCAGTCATTAAATACAAATAATTATCAAAGCAAATAAAATTCATTGTTGCAAAAACAAACTCGCACGCAGTTATAGATGCAAAGACAGCTAAAGATCTGAACCTGATTCAGAGAATTTCAAAAATAAATTCGTCGAACACAAACGACATATTAGAAAAATATGAAGACTGTTTCGGAGAAATCGGCACTTTGTCAATAACACATCATATCACAGTGGATCCACGAATAACTCCTGTAATTCATCCACCAAGATCGGTTCCTTTTTCTATAAAAGAAAAACTCAACAAAGAATTAAAAAGAATGACAGAATTAGATATCATAAAACCTGTTAGTGAACCTACAGACTGGGTAAATTCCCTAGTCATCGTTGAAAAAGCCAACGGAAAACTCCGACTCTGTTTAGACCCCAAGAATCTAAACAAAGCCATAAAAAGGCAACATTTCAAACTCCCTACAGCGGAGGACATTTTTGCACAAATGCATAACCCTAAATATTTTTCAAAACTCGATGCATCTAATGGATACTGGCAAATTCCAGTTGACGAAGAAAGCTCCCATCTTTTAACGTTCAACACACCTTTTGGAAGGTATCGCTTCACACGACTACCCTTTGGAATTCACAGCGCCAGTGAAGTTTTCCAAAAAGAAATTTCAAAAATAATAGAGGGCATAGAAGGAGCAAGAAATTCACAGGATGACATCATAATCTGGTCCAACACTTTAGAAGAACACACAAATAGACTACAACAAGTTTTCGATCGAATCCGAAAGCACGGATTAAAGTTAAATAAATCAAAGTGTATCTTCTATGAATCACAAATCAAGTACCTTGGGCATATATTAACCAGCGAAGGGATAAAACAAGATCCAACCAAGGTACAAGCAATCATTCACATGCCACTGCCAACAAGTAAAAAAGAATTACAAAGATTCCTAGGTATGACAAATTACCTATGTAAATTTTTATCTAACTACTCCGAAGTCACAGCACCATTGCGCCAGCTTCTACAGAGTGACACGTTATGGTCATTCGACAAACCACAAATCGAAGCAATAAAAAAGCTAAAAGAAATGATTACCAGAAAACCAGTGCTACAATTTTATGATCCAGATCTACCAATAAAAATAACTACAGATGCTAGTAAGCATGGGCTCGGAGCGATACTTGAGCAGAAACACAACGAAAGATGGCTACCTGTTTCGTTTGCATCTCGTGCAACAACTCAAGCGGAACAAAACTACTGTCCAATAGAGAGCGAAGCTCTCAGTATAGTTTTCGCATGCAAGAAATTTCATCAGTTTATATACGGAACTCATTTCAGAATCGAAAATGACCATAAACCGTTGAAGCAAATATTCAAAAAATCGATCACTATATGCCCCCCCCAGAATCCAAAGATTTCTACTAACATTACAAAGATATGATTTTGACCTAAACCACATACCTGGTAAAGAATCAATTGTTGCAGATACCCTATCACGTGCATACCTTGAGCAAAATACTCCAGAAGTATCAGACGAAGATATGAAATCGCACATTCATGCAGTAATAAAAAATTACCCCATAACCGACACTAAATTAAAAGAGTATAAAGAAGCCACTGCAGACGACCCGTCTCTACAGACACTCGTCACATATACAAGAACAGAATGGCCCCCAAAAGACAAAATACCAATAAACATCAAACCATTCGTATCCGTTCGTGATGAAATATCAATCGTCAATGGTCTCGTTCTAAAAGGTTCAAGAATAATTGTACCTAAGTCATTACGTAGAGAAGCTCTACAGGAAATACATACCGGACACATGGGTATCGAAAAATGCATAGAGAGAGCGAAGGAATGTATATACTGGCCCGGCATTAACGCTCAAATCAAAGACATGATTAACACATGCTCATACTGCATTGACTACAAAAATCAACAAGCAGCCGAACCACTAATAAATCATGAAATACCTACTACACCATGGACCAAAGTGGGTACAGACGTATTTCACCTGTCTGGAAATTCGTATGTCACAATTATTGACTATACAACAAGATTTTTTGATCTACACAAAATAAATGATTGCCAGTCAAAAACCGTAATCAAAAAATTAAAAGAAACTTTTGCTAAATTCGGAATTCCGCAAACAGTTGTAAGTGACAACGGTCCAGAATTCAATTCGGCTGAATTAAAAAAATTTGCAAAAAATTGGCATTTTCATCACACGAAGACAAGCCCGCATTATCATCAAGCGAATGGCATGGTTGAGAGAAATATACAGACAATAAAAAAGACGCTAAAAAAGGCATTCAAAAGTGACGAAGAACCTCAGTTAGCGCTCTTAGCATTACGCACGACTAAATTACAAAATGGTGCACCATCCCCTGCAAATCAAATAATGAATAGAACATTGCGAACAAATCTCCCAAACATACTACACGACAAAATTGGTATCAGGCCTCACGAAAAGAAGAAATCAAACATTACAACAGAACTCCCAGAGTTAAAACCACACGACACGGTTAGAATTAAGTTTAACAACAATTGGTTTAGAAGGGGCAAAATAATTAAAAAACTAGAGCAACCTCGTTCATACTTAGTAATAACAGAGGAAGGAAATACAGTCAAACGAAATAGACAACATATTCTTAAAACAAACGAACACGTTCGCATAACAGAAGAATTAGATTATGAAAATATATTTCCAAAGTCAACAAACACGCATGAAAAAACAAAAACAGCACAACTACAGAATTCAACACTACAAAATAATAAAACCACAAAAAGTGGACGACGAATAATTATTCCCTGTAGATACAGATGATATAAAAAAAATTAAAAAAAAAAAAAAAGGAAGATGTTATATAATCATCACAACAAACATGAACAATCAACGTCGCCCATTGTCTCCCTTGATAAAAGGACTTTCACTTTGTTTCCCGCCAAAACAATTAACTTGTACAACAACGGCAGTCGAATAAAGTATCTTGTATCGTTAACACGTTGTTTCAGTCTCTCTCATTTTCTTAATCTTTCATACTAAGTACTCACTACTTCCTTTAATACTCAATACATTACATATATATAACAACAACAGGTACCATCCTGGTTTTATTTGTGCTTTTCTCTGTTTATTGTTCCATTTTTTAAAATCCTAAAACAAAGAGTATTAGCTTCAACTGGCAATTTAGTAAAATCCAAAAAATGTGTATATATATTAATATAATAATTCATAAAATTCCAGATGTCGATTAGTAATTCATGAAACTCTAAATGTCAAATGAAATGACATACATATATCAATCTAAATAATTTGGAAGAATTATTTCAAACGTTGGCAAAGTATGAGCTCTACTGAAAAGGAATTATGTAACAACGATATTATCAATGATGCTTGACTTTTATTACCAATGAAAATTTTCGGCTGTAACCGGCTTTACTACCCGTCGTTTTCGATGATTTTTTATCTTATCGATCGCATAGTAAAAATAATTTATCCAATCTATCTGCAATCGTTTGAATTTCCGTTCTTGTCCGAAATGTTTTATCTTAATCTGCAACAACTTAAAATGAAACTTAATTGTTTCAACTTCCCTTAGTTGTCATTATTCATTTGTCAAAATGGTTATGGCGGCTGCCCTTCTTTTGCTAATTACCAACAGACGGCCGTAACCTGAAGAAAATTGGTCCAACCATTTTCGAGTGTTTAATTTCCGGTGAAAAGTCTTTCTATAATTGTAATATTTTTAACCAATCCGCTTTGGGTTTATACTTAAGGTTTATCATTCATTATCATGTAGCATTGTTAGAACGTCTATTTTTATGATATAAACAGAGAACCGAAGTTCATTCAGCTCATTGATTTCATTTTTGCTCGATGCTAATTATACTTAGTTTTGCAGGAAATAATATCAATGAAACATAGTATACTACTGCATTTATATGCATATTAATAAAGGGATTATTTAATGAATGCTTATAACGGCCTGCAGAGGCGAGACGACCGACAGGATAACGTACTGAATTGTCTGCATGTGTATTATGTTATCCAGTTTCTTCTATCACAATAACTTTTCCATTTAAAATGTATTAAAAGGATATAAATCTATCACCAGTACTTGACTAGTACTTTATTTTATTATAGTCTGCGTAGCAAGGGGGCAGTCCACCTGGGCGACGCTTTTAACCTGAACCTAGACATCATTGAATACAGGACTCCATGGAAGATCGTAGTAGAAATCTACAAACATTTCTGACATGCGCCATAGATCTTAGATCCTATTGAGGTGGGATACAGAGAGTTTGCAGGCCAGTCCGTTTGTAAATCTTACAGTATACTTAGTAGGATAGGGACCAGTAAGTGGAAAGCCATCAAGCTGGCTGTGGAGACAGCAAAGATGCCTCAAGATGGTTGTGGGCGAGGAGGTGCAAGCCCTGGAAGGGGAAGTGTTACCAGGAGTAGTGCTAGCAGGACACAAGGTGGTGCTTGCTGAAATCGGTTGAGTCGTGGGGGTGTCTGATGTTGAAAAGTCCTGAAACACCTAATGAGCCCAGGAAACATCACTGACGATATGTCCAGGGGCATCACAGGATGATCTATGGAACAACTTGTTAGTAAAAAAAAATGCGTTTTGGTTCCTTTTCTTTATTCAAGATCACAAAATAATGTTTGATCTTGACAGGCTGCTTCCTCTCAAATGCCTGGTTCTTAAAACAATCATGAAAAAAAAAAAAGAAAAGAAAAAGAAAATTGGGCTGCTAGTTTATTACAGCAAATGTGTGACATATTTTTCAAACAAAATAAGACCCTTAATAAAATATACCATTTTCGTATTCGTCTTGTGGCAATGTTACAACAAATCGGGCTAATCATTGCATTATTTCCCTCTCCAAATGTAAATTAAATCTTTTTCATTACAAGAAATGTGTTATAGTAAAGATTGTTTGCCAACATAACATGGCAGTCCTATGTTGCTGTAATTTAGCCCCGGGAGACATCGTCTCCAGTTGGTTATACGACACAATTTGTGTCATTTTCGAACAAGGGAATCTAGCACCCCCACTCAGTTCAAAACAATATCTGTGTATCGCGATTTCTGGGTTATTTCTCTTCATCAGCATAGAATAATTGTTCGGCCAGAGGTGGCGCTGCCAAATTCCCGTTTGAAAATATACGGACACAGATCGTGTCCTATAACCAGCTGGAGACGATGTCCCCTGGGGGTAAATTACAGCAACATTAGTCCTAAAACTAGGACTGCCATGTTATGTTGGCAAACAATCTTTACTACAAGGTACTGTTGCTGAATATCTCACGTTGTGAGATTTAAAAATAGTAATTTTCTAAGAAATGTGTTGTTAAAATTCTTACTAAAATGGTAACACTCTATCTCGAAGGAGACCCTGTGCTCATTACAGAACATTCTAATGCAAAATCAATGACAAAATATTACGTTGAAGAAGCAATCTTCGTATAGTTTCAATATTTTCTACGTACTAAAAGTAAGTGTTTTGATATCTTATTTCGAATGATTTGTTCTGCTCAACCAGCTTAGGAATTTCTTCAGCGATTTTTGCCATAAACTGTGCAACCTATGTGTGCAAAGATTGTTGAATTATGTATAGGAAAAAAATGTTTTCTGTTGAGAATATCCGTAAAATACTTTATGACTGCCGAATATGCTCCGAATCTAAATCCATTCCTCAACTGCAAGACACCTGTTTCTGTTTCTCTATCATACTTTAACCTCTCATCACCTGCCACAAAACTACGCCCTTCAATACTACTCCCCACTTAGATTGAGGGGTCTTATCTTGCGAGTTACTTGGTGACCTTACTGGTACCGATGTCACGTAAAACTCACCTAGCACACGCTGCATAGTGGTTAGCATTAGGAAGGGCATCAACCGAAGAAAGCATACCAAACAGACAGTAGAGCTTGGCGCAGTCCTCTGGCTCGTTGGTTCCTGTCGAAACGTTCAACTCATGCCAGCATGGAAAACAGATGTTAAATGGTGACTTCTGTATAGATCCTACAAAATGCAACGCGATTTCATTGGATTTTTTTTGGATCTAAACAGTTATTATTTCGAAACTGTTGACTGATGTTGTAAATAATTACTTTCTCTTCTTGGAACTCCCGGCGCTATCCAAGATTATAAAGGAGCTCAATTCATGAGGAAATTCGAACTTTTCTAAAACAAGAATTGTGCAATGCAAAACCTCTTCATACAATCCAATAAAACAGTGTGAAAGTTAGAATTGTTAGCTTAGAAGTCTTACAATCTTCCAGAATCTACTTGAGATTTCTTTCAACTACTACTAATGCTCCCTACCATTATTTATTATTATTTCTTTATATCCAATTTTCAAGCTGACATCTCTCTACCTTCTTGGCTCATTTGTTTTGGCCCTGTCGAAACATATCTACTACATATGTGGAAAATCGGTGTGTGTTTGTTTGTGGCGTTGTTAGTTAACTCCTCCTACATCATTTTATTGATTTTGATGAAACTTGACACGTGAGTAGAACTTACGTCTGGAATCCTCGTGACATACCTAGATTGTTGAAAACTCGATAATACAAACCCTGGAAGGGATCTTTATATCTACCTCATATAGCTATTTTTAAACACACAAGGGAAATAACCCATGGCACCTGCACAATATTTTTTAAACACTCAACGGAGATAACTCATAGCATCTGCACTTTATTTGAATTCTTACTATCGGGTAATTAATTTCATGTTATTACATAACTGACTTCACAATTTGGATATTCATAACTTATTGGGAATTCCTAAAAATAAGATCCTGTGTAGGACAGTTCGGTATTCTCTGTAAATGCACAAAAACTTTGTATTGTTGTTACTGGATTAGCGAAGCAATTAGGAGAACGGAACCAAGGTTCAAGTCCCGCTTTCTCGGGAATTACCGGGTACGTCAGCTAGTGTATGCATATGCAAAAATGATCTCACGATAGATGCTGAATTACTGGAATCTAACAAGTTCGTCTGTATTCGAAAAAATAATGGAGTAAACACTGTCTCACTTCGTGATTTGTCACGGTATCTGAAATCTCAGGACGAAAGAGTAAAGCTTGTGGAGTCGGACTTAGCAATGGCTGACTCAGTTTCCTGTTCTCAGGAACATTGCACGTTCTCATTCTTCGCTCCACGATAATAGTTTCTCAAGAGTCTAGGCTCTTTCAATAGCAGAGATAGTAAAATTATTTCCCCCGGTTTTGCTGTGCTTATCACTCTTATTCATGTACTTTGTCATTCAAAGAAAACTATCAAACCACTTGAAAGATTTAAGTTATGTGTTAAGTTGTTTTAACATAAATTTAATTTCAGATTGAAATTTCATTATTAGTGCTATTCTTGCTAATTTTATAATCTTACAGTTTATCTCATCCCTAGTCGGTGATTGTCACGCGCTGATGACGGGTTACCACTCAGAAACCCGGGTCCGTGTATATCACGTCAGGCTAGAAATGGGAACGATGATTTCCCTTTGCAAATACTAATCAGACACAGACAGTATGTCATTAGTCAGCTGGAGGAGATGTCTTCCTGGGGCTATAAACTACAGTAGTATCGTCCCATATGGGTCAGCCACATTTAGGTGGCAAATATGTTTCAATGTTTTCTTCTAGTTTTTCGTAAAAGAAAATGAGCAGGCGGTGTTTTGTTTTATGATCCAGAAAGCGAAACTGCTGAAGTCAATAGTGGTCTTTCGTTTCTTTGAAACGAAATAGTGATATAACAAGGAAGGTTTATTTCTATGTCTTCGAACATTATTTATTTGTTACATTAACAGGAAAGGTGTTCATGCAATACAATTAACGGAAACAATAAGACGAAACAGCTTAATATGATACGTAGGGAAAGTCTCTGTTAGCAACTCCACACGCAAGCAATTTTGTTTTCATATACAAAGCAAATATTCAGGTGCCGTGACGTGTCTTCTTCGATTATCCTCAGTTGAATATGCAGCTGTGAGAACAGCTATTAGGAGAGCGTAACATAACGCGATCCAAAACATTCTGAATTGGCGAAAGTGGACAACGTCATGGCGGCTCGGACGTCTCGACAGTCTGCGAAAGTGACAGCTAATTTGATTATATTTGTAGGTCCCGATACGGAAGGTCGTAGTTGAACCACTGAACTATCACGTGAACAACGGCCGTTCATTGGATAAAATCTCGGTTGCGCAATGTTCAAACCATGACTGAACTGTGGCTTGAGATTCGTATGTGGCAAAATGCGGGGTTGAATCCAATTGCTATAGAGATATAAATCTGAAGTAGCAAAAGGGTGGCTGTAAAACCTTATTTTACATAAACTACTAGCGATTTATTTATAATTTGAAAAAAATAATGAACTAAAATTAACAGAATGATACCATCGAAGATATTTAGCAGACGATGAAATTTAGCGGGCGATGAAATTTAGCAGACGATGAAATTTAGCAGGCGATGAAATTTAGCAGACGATGAAATATAGTCAATCTGTACAGGACGGTCAATATACCACATAACACACGTATCATTAAAATAGTTATTCCAGTTAAATATTGTTTCTCTGCTGACATCAACCTTCATAACAAACTGATGACTGCATACAAGCATTTCCAAGTTTTTCTACTATAGCCCCGTGAATGCTTTGTGCATGAATTCGGTAGATGGAAGCTGAAAGAAGCCCATTATGTATATATGTGTGTTTGTTCTACACCACTACTTGACAACCAGTGTTGGTTTGTTTACGCCCTTGTCAATTAGCATTCCAACAAAAGAATAAGTACTAAACTTTGAAAAAAGTACTGAGAATCGATTTCTTCAACTAACCTCTTCAAGTTGTGGTGCACCTGAGCACTGTATACAATAATTTCATTATTATTTTTTTAAGGCAGTAACCCAGTATAGCCGCAATCCAATAACTGAAACTAAAAGATAAAAGATAATAATAATCGCTTAGAATAGTGATGTCTAATGCATCTAATGAATGACGAAAACACATAATCTTTGTGAAAATGTCAGGTGAATTCTTGGAAATATATTGAGAAGAAATTATCTGAAGTTCCACCCATGGTGTACAATTGCTTTTGTATTCTTATATAACGTTGCAACGTTGATATCGACGAAAACTAACACTGGGGAAATTTTTCAGTTTTACTTTATCACCAATTGTTAATGATTAATAAGATTTTTCTTTCACTAGAATTTACTCTATTTCCTTTCATTTTGTTTCCCATTGCTGTCCGCTATTACATGTTCATAAATCGAAATATCGACCTTCTTATTTATCACCATTACAAAGACAACCGGAAATCCTCGTTTATTGCTATCTCATCTTTGAAGATAATGTTAAACACTTCGTACAGACTAGGTTACGATCAGTTGTTTTATGCTCATCAGAAGCAATACATTGTTCCATTCAAATACTGGAATATGTCCAAGAAAGAATTAAGTAAAAGAAGGTAAAACAATATTTATTTCTTTATTGCCCACAAGGGGCTAAACATAGAGGGGACAAACAAAGACAGACAAAGGGAATAATTCGATAACACCGACCTCAGTGTGTAACTGGTACTTATTTAATCGACCCCGAAAGGATGAAAGGCAAAGTCGACCTCGGCGGAATTTGGACACAACGTAACGGCAGACGAAATACCTATTTCTTTACTACCCACATGGGGTTAAACACAGAGGGGACAAACAAGGACAGACAAACGTATTAAGTCGATTACATCGACCCCAGTGCGTAACTGGTACTTAATTTATCGACCCCGAAAGGATGAAAAGCAAAGTCGACCTCGGCAGAATTTGAACTCAGAACGTAACGGCAGACGAAATACGGCCACGCATTTCGCCCGGCGTGCTAACGTTTCTGCCAGCTCACCGCCCTAAGGTAAAACAATATTGAAATATAAGAAACATTACATAGATCAAAATACGTATTAGTTTTTCATAGATTATAATTCTATGTATAACATTATATACAGCAAACCACTGACAGGAAATTTTGACCAATCAAACACTCTTTTTAGGGAATTTAACATTTTCATAATTAGCATGCACGTGAGATCCTCTTGGTACAATCAATTGTCTTAGTACGTACGTACAGACATAGAGGAAAAAGAGGTGCTGGATGCGAACCAAACGGAAGTTATGTTAGATTTATCAATAACTAGCAGTAAAGCCCTGCGTCGCGCGGGCTTGTTTTCTTTTTCTACCCTTTAAAATTGGAATTTTTGAATAGTAAAGATTTTGCACCATGTAGCTTGTTATTCTCTTTAAGTGAACATTTTTCTGGTTGAAATACACCGAAAAATGGCGACACAGCAGTCAAAAAATCGTTAAAAAATAAGGATTTTCATAGAAAAAAAGCACCTTTTTGATGTAAATAATTTTTGGTGTTAACATGGTCCGATTTGAATTTTTTCTTCTACGGAAGGAAGAGCAAGCCTTCTTCTATCATACTCTCAATTTTGGCCAACTTGCGCCGCAGGGTCTCGGAGGAGTTAGTGTTAGTTGAAGGCTACCAAACCTGCCATACACAGACAGCTTCAGCTTTATATATATATGTTATTAGAGCGATTATTTAAAATTTTCAGTTTTCACGTAAAAAAAGCAATGAAAATAAAGAAAAGCTAAAGACAAAATTAAAAACTGATAATATGCCCCATTTAAATAAAAACCGAGAACTTCCAAATATTATTTTAAAAGATTTAATTATTAAAGTACAAGATCAATACTGTACTGAAAAAGTAAAGATAAAGTTGCAATAATGCATTTTCGCACCTTTCAGAGAGTTCACACACACACACACACTGGATCGAATAAAATCGATAACTTTATAGCAATAAAATATAGTCAGATTCTTAAAAAAATAAATTACCAACTTATCCACATGGTTTTCCAATCTTCTTCAGGAGTAAAACACACATTATACAAATTCTTTGTTAGTGTACGAATGTCATTTCTATATTCAAGGAGTATAAGTTTGAAAGCAGAGGCAACGGAGAGGAGGTCCATCTCTATACGGTTTAAATGTCACGTCCTCAATATCCAAGTGGCTAAAAAATGCCAGTAGAAGGACACCCAGGAGTCATGACCTGGATGTTGCCCGGCCTCCTTAGAACGTAAGAAGTTAAGGGCCGAAGCACTTACCTGATGGGCTTTCGTCTCTGAAGACCTTTTGTTGTTCAGCTCTCCCGAGACATTCTTACCAACTACCACAAAAGATTATTTAAATTTCTAAGATCGTTAAATGATTGTTAACCCATTTTTCCTCACCACTTACTGTAGAAAGCAGTCATGTGAATGAATAGTAGTGACCTTAAATATCAATGTTACAATAAAAGCCTGTCTATTCGTATGTACATTAAATATCAATGCTACAATAAATGTATTGATGGTTAAAGCGTCTAGAAAGAAGTCTAGGTTGCTAAGTAACAGTAGCGGAAGTGAATGTGGTTCGCCAACACGCAAGCTCGTTTAACAGTTTAATTCTCAGTAAACAAATATGGCAGCGCCCAGGTGACACCTCGAATTTGTTGAGTTTCGGGATATTTTAATGTAAGAACATAGCAATATGGATAATAACATGAACAGGTAAGTAATGATAAATGTAGCTTCTGCATGCATGTCTAGTGTTACTTTACTGTGATATATTACGGAATGATCGATTCTATTGCTGTCGTTATTCGTTTCACTTCGATAAATCAATGATTGGATGAAAAAAAAAAAAATATATATATTTAAAAAAATCGTTGATGGAGATTAATTTCGTTCCATCTCATCATAAATGTATATTTGTATATCTCTAACACACACATCTATATTTACTAATTTACCTAGTGGATATTTTCTCAAAAGTGGTCACCTTAGCTGGAATATATATTTATAATCATAATAAATAATCTACGTTTGCTAAACATTATTACCCAAGCGTGTCGACCGTATTACATGGTGTGTTTTTTATCACCCAATCCTCTCGATCATCATAAAGCCTTATGAATAGTTTATTGTGTAACAGTTACGTAATATTAATAATGTAATATTTAAATGTTATATCACTTTGAAAAGACATTTCCCTCCAAATAAATAAATAAATAAATAAAAGCGATACTGTATAACCAACACGTATAATGCATACGAAATATGCAGTCAGACAATTATGTTTACTGAGACAAATTTAATGTGCTCCTATTTTTTCATGTTTCGTTTTCTTTCATAATTTTCAAAACTGATCTTTCACAGTAATAATTAGCAATTCAAAATGCCGCTATGAAATGTATTTGGTCGACTAAACCTCAATCAATCAATCAATTTTTCACTGTACCTTTCAATGACTATTTACTCCAAAAAAAGTGACTTGATTAAATTTCGTAAATAACACACTACCCCGTGAATGATTCACCCGATAGCAGCAAAAAATAGATTTGTTTCTCCTTGCATGTAAAACGAAATGAGTAATAATCTGTAACCTGTTGTATCAACACATAATAAACGTTGTACTGTTTCTCGAAACCTATAATTAATGTTAATATTATATTTGCATTAAAAGACACCGTGACATGTATTTTATTTAATATGTTATGCTCACTACTTATGTTTGTAGATATTTCTTTATCTAATCAATATCTTCAGAAACTTAATATTGTTATATTTAAGACGATGAAACTACAGATAAATCTTAGAACACCGTCTTGTCAAAAGTCAGATTTCAGTTAGATTAGAAACACAAGTGAAGCAATTGCCAAAGATGTTATTTAGCAACACTCTTTAGATTATCATGGCTACATTTTTTTTTTTTTGAGATTCTGCCATAGTGTTGTTTTTATATAAGACTGCTGATGAGGAGATAAAGGTTTTGAGTTCAGTCCTAGCCAAAGGTTATGTTCTATGCAAAAATTATGTATCTGGGAGAAAAAAAATGATCGAATTCTTGACCAATCAAAATATATTGTGGATAGCAACAGATAAATGGAATTAATATGCTGATTTTGTATTGTTTTTTTTTAATCCAAGAAGTGATCAAGGCCAGTCGTTGACTGATCGATTAAAATAGTAATTGAAGGGGTGGGGGAAGGAAAAGCAATACGAAAATATGGATTTAATTCAATGAGCTTCTATTCATGTAAAAGTGTGTATGGTAATTTAATACATATCAAGGTATTTCTATGTTATGTAGTATTAGTGGTTTGACCGAGAATTCGTGGTTTAGGCTTGTTTCTGAAGGTATGCCATAACAAACATGACCCAGTGACATAGAATCATCGTTGTTATTTATTTTCGTCGACCCAGACTTTGGCTGGGTGACGATTCTTCTAGTGGGTTCAGGGTAAGGTTAGAACCACTGACATACCAACACCCTACCACTATTACCACCACCACCAACCAAAGGAACTTTTACTCGGTTGTTTATCCTGCTAGAAATAGCAGACAAATCTTTCTGAAATAACTCCATACCATTTTAGATAAGAAAGATGGATATAATTGGAACGTAGTCCCTGATATAAAAGGCGATATGGTCACAGCTGGAACACCATTGATCGTAGGTCTGCTGAACAACAGCAATCCTGTCACCTCCATAATATTTGATGCAGATAATTCTTCACAGTAATATCAGTTAATTTCAGAACGCAGCACATATCTATTTTTTCTTTCTTTAAACTTTCACAACAAAGATGCATGACTAAATTTATGTATCTTAATTAAACAAATTGTAATCACTGTGAATAGGACTAAAGATTCTTCAAATGGACATTCTGGAGTTATGATTCTTCAAGTGATTTGATAGTATAGCTACAACCACCTGAATTAATAAAACGCTAATAACATGGTTTACTCAACTCTTGTATATAATGTTTATGGACCAGTTGATTCTAAAATATTAAAGAATGCCTTCCTTCATTAACTCATGATAACAAAAATAACCAATTGATAACCTAGTATGAAATATAAAAGTCTGAAAATTGTCTAATGCATTTGGATAATTCAAGAGAAGTCAATCTGATATATTTAATAGTTTCTTTGACATAAGTGACCCTTTAATGCTCAAGTAGAGTAATAAGTATACTTATACTATTTATACATACTATAGTAGCTACAGTCTAAAAAGTGATAAAAATATTTCAGGTAGATATTATCTCTGTTGGTAAGGAAGTGTTTCTCTCTGTACAAAAGGCAGACTGTACAGAGCCTGTGTAAAGAGTATTATTCAGAATACAGTGAGATGTGAGCATCAAGTGTGAAAAAAAAAAATGTGGTGAATGGAGAGGAACGAGTCATGAAAGGTCTGCTAGGATATATAACATGGAGAGCAGAGCACAAATGAGCTGGGAAAGAGGCTAGAAAAAGGCAACAGCTGATGTTTGTGTGTGCAGATAAATGTGCTTGTATGGATATGTGATTTGCTGACAATGGAAAGTACCTATGACAGAGAAAGATTGGGGAAAACGTGATGACGTCAACTCTGATGTTAGACATCAAAGAAGAGATGATGCAGGACTGGGAGTAGTAGCAATCTATATTTCCTATAACCTCTGCAATTGCTATACAATGGATGTTAAGTGGATGATATGACAGGAGATTAATGCATTAATCAACTGCATAGCCTAAATATTATCTAAATGTTCTCAACTGGTGGCCAACCCTGCTTTCTTTTCGGTCTGTATTTAATCTAACGCAATACCTTTGTTACTCACAACATAAATATGAATTAGAGTGGAAACTACTATGCAGGTATTCAGTGTAACAACTGAAGCTTCCTTAACAAATTCACTGATGGCTCTCACATGAAAAAATAAATTTTAATATTGTACCTTGTTGATGGTGTTCTGTGTAATGTAGAGTATGGTTTTAGATTAGATTGATATTTAACATATCAAAAGCGCAAGGTTTATGAGTTTTTCTTATAGGTTTGGTTTAACACTATAAAAAAGGTATATCATCATCATCATCATTATTTAATGTCCTCTTTACATATTAGCATAGGTTGGATGGTTTGACGGGAGGTGGCAAGTTGGAAGACTGCACCAAGCACTACTGTTTGCTTTGTTGTGGTTTCTATGGCTGGAGCAGACAGTCTAGCTTGAGTAAAATTCAATAAAGCTACTCAATAGCAACAAGAACAACAAACCAATGCAAAGAAATCCTTTTAACTCATCCTTCTGCCACTCCAGCTCTAAATCTTCAGTTCCTCTGTGCAATTTTTTTTTCATTTTCTGCCTTCAAAACCACCATTCCAATCAAAATCCTCTTTCCTACCTTGAAACAATATGCTTTGGCATTATTTACATTCGACAGATATATGTCCTCATCTTGTTTGTTGTTAACACAACATTTTGGCTGATATATCCTCAAGCCTTCTTCAGTGTCTTAACCACTATGCCATATGCCCACGGGCATATGGCATAGTGGTTAAGAGTGCGGGCTACTAACCCCAAGATTCCGAGTTCGATTCCAAGCAGTGACCTGAACAAAAACAACAACAACAATAATAATAATAATAATAACATTGAAAAATACCTTAGGAATGAAAACCCAGGTTCGAAATTTCCCCAAAACACCTGAAGAAGGCTGGAGGGTATATCAACCGAAATGTGTTAACAACAAACAAGATGAGGACAAATATCTGTTGAATGTAAATAATGTACATAATTCCTCATCTCTTAAATATAGAACTGTAATGCACTTTGGAATTAGCTCCTGTTCCAAGGATGCTTTTAACACGTTTCATCTAAGCAGCAATTTTTAATTAGGGGGAAATTTAGGGATTCCAGTGAGGAGATAGTTTTAAGTTCTTTATCATTATTTGCACTGGTTTTGCTTGATTTTGTATTTGATGACAAAAAAGATGTATGGGCATATTAAATGCACCCTAATTTCAGCAGCGCATATTCAGGAAAAGAAAGCATTTCTGTGTATTGAAGCATGTCGTATTGAAAGCTTTCTAGTAGTATTTTACAAAACATTACAAAAGTACATCAGGCCATAACAACAAGCATGACTGTATTAAAAGGTTAAGTTAGCAGTACAGCTGAACATAAAACTAGAAATCACAATAGTAACAATATCCTATATGGTTACAGTAATAAAATATGCAGGAAAAAAAAAAGCAGAATACAAACTGGCAAATGTCACCAGTCTGTTGTGATAATTTCTTCTACAATATAAGTTATGAGGATAATGTTTAAATAAATATTATTATCATTGAGTCAGACTGAGTACAAGAGACAGTCTGGATTGGAACTTGCCTACAAATGTCAGGGACAAAATGAGCTTGGAAGGGGACCAACTTTGTTTAACCCTTTAATCTGGCTATAGCAGGCCTAAATATTCTGCCTGTTTTGAGTTGAAACCTACCAGATCTTACCTCTCACACTTACCCTGCAATGTCATTCTTAAAATAATCATACTATTGGAAGTTCAAAGCTGCAAGGCAATATGATTAATTTAAAGCAAAGTGAATGAATAAGAATAATATTTGGGCTACCATAGAAAAAAAAAAGGCATAATCAAGACAAAACTAGAAGTGCATTGTATGTCTCCACTGTCATTTTTTTTGTTCCCAACTTTGACCCTCCATAAATCCTAAATTTTATTTTAGAATTTATGGGAGCAACTGTCTTTGAAGACTCATATTGTCATTGAATGCTTGAAATGAGGAATAGATAGACAGCCGACAACTGATGAAGGGTCCTTTCTCTGGGTTAACTCATCCTCTTTTCCATCTTTTTCTCATTGTTTATGTATTTAACTTGTTTTTCCCTCGTTTGTTTACATATTTCATGTTATTTGCACCATTGGTGACTTAGAAAATTACTATTTTTAAATCTCACACTGTGAGATATTCAGCAACAGTACTTTGTAGTAAAGATTGTTTGCCAACATAACATGGCAGTCCTGGTTTAGGGCAAATGTTGCTGTAATTTAGCCCCAGGAGACATCGTCTCCAGCTGGCTATGCGACATGATCTGTGCCCTTGTTCAAAAAAAAAAAGGACACAGATCGTGTTGTATAGCTAGCTGGAGACAATGTCTCCTGGGGCTAAATTACAGCAACATTAGTCTTAAACCAGGACTGCCATATTATGTTGGCAAACAATCTTTCCTACTGTTGGTGACGTTCTATAGCCATATATGCATGTATATATATATTATATATTATTTATTATTTAACTGAACACGATGCATCCATTTCCAAGTATACACATACACACACATTATATATGTGTGTGTGCGTCTTTTTGTCTGTGATTGTCTCCCACCACTACTTGGCAACCGGTGCTGGTGTGTTTACATCCCTGTAACTTAGACAGCAAAAGAGACTGATTGAATAAGTACCAGGCTTAAAAATAAAAATGAAGTCAATTTGTTGAACTAAAATTCTTCAAATAAAAGATAAAAGGTAAACAGTCCTACTTCTGTAATTCTCCCTCCCTCTCAACTAAAGTCTTATCTTGGGAGTACTTGGCGACCTCACCAGTTCTGGTGTCACATAAGGGACTCCTTACCCCAATGCCCCACCTTTAATATAAAGGATTGTTAATGTTTTGCATTAATTTGCATTGTATACATGACTTTTTTTCTTCTTCTTGTGTATGGCAGGGCAATTGGAATAATGAACTGCCCCCACTTTTATTTCTTAGCAAATCCTATTTCTCTCTGCCTCTTACACTAAAAACAGCCGTAAGATGACAGCAGTGGTGGTCACCACTCAAATTTCACATGTGTGTATTGAACAATGGTCGAAATCTGATTGCAACACAATAAACTGATGGTGAGATGAAAGATTGGAAACTAATCTGAAATCATTCAGATGTGATATACTGCATAGGAAAAACAGCTATAGATCCCACATTAGCACATGATAAGAACAAAAGAGGATTTGTATGTAGTTTGTAGAGAAAACGGTAATCAGAACTAACAAACAAGGTGAATATGCACTGAACTGGTGAAGAGATATGGTGAAAAAAAAAAAAAAAATTACATAAAAGGAAATGATCTAGAGGTGACATTTCGGTGAAAATATGAAATTCCTAACAAATCTGGAGCAAATCGTAATAATGGCTCTTAAGTACTGTGAACTGACGGTGAGCAAGGAAACCTCTATGTGGTTGCTTGACCTGCTGGAAATAGCAGCCGAATTTAACTCAAATCCTGTTCTATCATCATCATCATTTTAATGTACACTATTCCAGGTTTGTATAGGTTGGATGGAATTTACTGCTACTGGATGTTCCTCTTGTTGCCAAACCTCACCTGTTTCCAAGTAAGGTAAGATTTCCCTATGGCCTGACATGTTTTCACAGAATATCGGAAGTAAACGACATAACTTGTATGACTGTGACACGTATTTAGAACTACCATGTGATGTCAAGACAAGTAAACACACACACGCACACACAAGTATATATCATACTACTATATCCCTCAATACTATTAAACCTCACTCAATTAAAGTCTTGTTTTGTGAGTATTTGGTGTCATGTAAAAAGCACCCGGTGCACTCTGTAAAATGGTTGGCTTTAGGAAGGACATCCAGCTGTAAAAACCATGCCAAAGACATTGGAGCTCAGCACAGCCCTCTGGCTTGTTGATTCTTGTCAAACTGTCCAGTCCATACCAACATAGAAAAAGGAACATTGATGATGATGATGATATATAAATCTATATGATAAATTTTTTTCAGTCGCCATTAAACAAATCCACTCACAAGGCTTTGATCAGTCCAGGGCTGTAATAGAAGATGCTTGCCCAAAGTTCCATGCGGTGAGATTGAACCCAGAGCTGACTTCTTAACCACACAGCCACACTTACTGCTTTATAAAAAAGTCGGAATCAATGCATAATGGAGTCCTTGATACATAGTCTGAAAATTGATGGACTGATCAAAGCCAGAATACTCTGTCTGATCAGAGCTCGCCTAGAGTTTAATAACAACAACAATTAAGAAATTAATGGCATGGCATAAAAGGAACTCTCTTACTATCTCTTCTGGGTGTGTATACACGATAGAGTGTAAGCACCCTGAGAGAAAAGTTGGATGTAAGAAGCATCAGATGTGGTGTGCAAGAGAGACGACTGCACTGGTATGGTCATGTGTTGCTTATGGATGAGGACAGCTGTGTAAAGAAGTGTCACACCCTAACAGTGGAGGGAACCTGTGGAAGCGGTAGATCCAAGAAGACATGGGATGAGATGGTGAAGCATGACCTTCGAATGTTGGGCCTTACAGAGGCAGTGACAAGCACACTCTAACAGTGGAGGGAACCTGTGGAAGAGGTAGACCCAGGAAGATATGGGATGAGACAGTGAAGCACGACCTTTGAATGTTGGGCCTTACAGAGGCAATGATAAACAATTGAGACCTTTGGAGATATGGTGTGTTTGAGAAGACCTGTTGAGTCAAGTGAAGACATAGTCATGGCTGATGCCAGTGCCACCTGATTGGCACCTGTGCCAGTGGAACATAAAAAGCACCACTCGCTCATGGCTGATGCCAGTGCTGGTGGCATATACAAAGCACCATTTGAACGTGGTTGATGCCAGTGCTGCCTGACTGGCTCCTGTGCTGGTGGAATGTAAAAAGCAACATTTGAGCATGGTCAATGCCAGTGCAGTCTGACTGGCCCCTGTGCCAGTGGCACATAAAAAGCACCCACTACACTCTCAGAGTGGTTGGTGTTAGGAAGGGCATCCAGCTGTAGAAACTTTGCCAGATTAGATTGCAGCCTCCTGGGCTTGCTAGTCCTCAGTCAAGCCGTCTAACCCATGCCAGCAGGGAAAGCAGACATTAAACCATGATGACGATGATGATGAATTGTTATTGATTTGAGAGAATTTGGAAGACTTAAGAAAATCTTATGCCACACAAGAGATAACTGTGAAACAATGTAAATGCAATCTTCAAAGATCCAGTCATTCTGAAAATATAATTAGGACTGGAAATTATCAACTGTTTGAGAAAGAGGGAGAGAGGGTTTAGTTTCACAAATGTGGTTGTGTTATTAAGAAGCTTGCTTTGAAAGTATATGGTTTCAGGTTCAGTCCCACTGTGTGGCACCTTTGGTAGGTATTTTCTATTGTAGGCCCAGACCAAGCAAAGCCTTGTGTATGGATTTATTAGGTGGAAACTGAAAGAAGCCTGTCATATGTGTTTGTCTGTAACTATCTCCTTGCCTTGACACTGCAACCTACTTGTAAAACAGATGTCATCATGTTGCAAGTGGTATATTTTGTTTACAGTCTGCCATGAAAACATGTCTGGCCACGGGGAAATATTCACCTTGCTTGGAAAAGAGTGAGGGTTCATGACAGGAATGGCATCAACAAATCCTCTCCAACCCATGGAAGCATGGAAAAGTGGATGTTGAAATGACAATGATGATGATATATATGACGGGTGAAGCCGTGTGGCTTAGTGGTTAGGCTGCTGCACTCAGGATTGCTAGACCATGGGTTCGATTCCCACACCAGGCATCTCATTGTGCTCTTGAACAAAACACTTCATTTCACATTGCACCATTCCCCCTTTCAGTGGGGAATGTTGGCCTGCTTGCCTAGCCATTGGGGTGGTGTCATTCGAAGCTAAAGTGATGCAAAGTGCATTGTGGCCAGTGATGTGCAACAACTGATAGTCTGGTTGGACACATGATATAGGAAGGACATGGCTGAGTGCCTTTCATGTATTGGACCTCACGGGGCCAAAGTGGCTGAGTTCCTTTCGAGTGTTGGGCCTCATGGAGGCAATGATCGAGACCTTTGGCATTGTGTCATGCTTGAGAAGAAGACCCATCAAGCTGAATAAAATTGCAGTTGTGGCAGATACTGGTATTATGAAAATGGCACCTGTGCCAGTGGAACATAAAAGCACCCATCTCACACTCTTGGAGTAGTTGGCATTAGGAAGGGCATCCAAACATAGAAAACCATGCCAAATCAGACTGCAGTCTGGTGCAGCCTTCCAGCTTACCAGCTGTGGTCAAACTGTCCAACCCATGCCAGCAAGGAACAACGGACGTTAAATGATGATGATGATGATGATGATGAACCATTTCAGATTTTGTTTAACATTCTGCATAGTCTTAACACTCATCACATCCTTTTCCAGATGTATCCTCTGAAGATCCAATGACTGTCTGTCAAGAATCAATTAAGATACATTATCATACAATGGTTTTAATATTTAATGTTATGCATCAGTTCTTCAACTTTATTTTCTATTTGTTTCATCACCTAAACCATATATATATGGAAAAGAATGCCCACCCCCTATATCATCATTGCCATCATTTAATATCTTCTTTTCCATACTTGTATGCTTTAGATGGAATTTTTTTGAGGCAGGTTTTCTGCAACCTGGTGCCTTTCCTGCTGCCAACCCTTGCTGTCCAAGCAAGGCAATATTTCCCCATGGCCAGACAGGATTTCCATGGAAGACAGGAAAGGAACAACCTCACTTGTATAACGATGATACTTGTTCTTAGTCATTATGGGATGTCAAAAGAAGGGTACACACTTGCACGCACATGCACCCCCCCCACACACATACAGGATAGCATACTTTCAGTTTCTGGGTACTACCTCTCACAAGACATTGGTTCATCTGGGGCTATACTAGAAAACACCAGCCCAGGGTGCCGTGCAGTAGGATTGAATCAAAGATCAAATGGTTAGAAAGCAAGCTCATACTGCAATGCCTGTACCTATCAGTGGTGTGAAAGGATCTTCGGATGCTGGGCCTTACTGGGGAAATGACGAAAGACCAGGAGTTGTGGCAATTTGCTGTATTTGAGAGGAAGCATCAAGCTAAGTAAAATCACGGTCATCCATAGATACAGGCTGTCATACATACTTAACAGGTGCCAGTGGCACATAAAATGCGCCCGTGCCGGTGGCACATAAAAAGCACCCAGCACACTCTGTAAAGTGGTTGGCATTAGGAAGGGCATCCAACTGTAGAAACCATGCCACAACAGACGATTGGAGCCTGGCCAGCTCCTGTCAAACTGTCCAGCTCATGCTAGCATGGAAGACGGATGTTAAACAACGATGATGACGACGATGATGATGATGATGATAGAAAGGGAGAGAGAGAGAGATATCTCATTTGAGAAAAATATAAATATAAAGCTACTTTTTTGTTTAAGAATATAGTAGATAGTAAATACAGTTTTGACTGGCTAATCTTTTAATTACGGGTTGTTTGATTACAATCCTGTTGTTAACCTATTAATGTTGTGTGCTATCATGTGTAAGTGGCTAATAACAGCTGTAGGTATTATGTCATGTAACATACATCCATACATACATACACACACACATACATACATACATACATACATACATACATACATACATACATACATACATACATACATACATACATACATACATACACACATGCATGCATACATTTGCTAAGTGCAGATTTCTTTCAATATTGATAATCATTAAGTGCAATTTATTTTTATTTCATCTTTTCAGCTGTCTCCTTGTTCCTTCCCATTTCTTCTTCCGTTTATCATTTCCTTCCCCTCCCTCATTATTTATTTACTTGTTTTGTTAAGCTTTTTTCTCTCCAAAATTCCTATTTGCCTCTCTCTCTGATCCCCACCCCCAACCTACCCTTTCTCTCTCTTTTCTTTTCTTCTTATCATCATCTCTGTTTTTGCACTTGTTGAATTTTCTGTTTTTAACTGTAGTACTGCCAGCATTTGTCTATATATACGTAACTATACAGCATGTGGAGGCACATGGCTTAGTGGTTAGGGTGTTGAACTCATGATCATAAGGTGTGATTTGATTTCGATTCCTGGACTGGGCGATGCATTGTGTTCTTGAGCAAAACACTTCATTTCATATTGCTCCAGTCCACTCAGCTGGCAAAAATGAGTATACCTGTGATGGCTTAGCGTCCTGTTCAGGTGGGTCTTATGAATCAATATGAATCAGGAAGGAACTTCACTTCTTTTATACAGTGTACATGTGTGTTTGTGGAAGCAAGACTGCAGGCTTAGCTGAATGGTTAAGAATTTAGCTGAATTGCAATCAGGAGGTTTCATGTTCAATCCTTATACATAGCAAGTGCTACTTCAATAGCCTTAGATCAACTGAAACCTTGGCAATGAAATTGAGTTGACAGAAATTATCGTCTACTCTAGGCACAAGGTCTGAAATTTTGGAGGAGGTGCCAGTTGATTAGATCAATCCCAGTATGCAACTGGTACTTAATTTATCGACCTCCCCCTAAAAGATGAAAGGCTAAATCGACCTTGTTGGAATTTGAACGCAGAACGTTAAGACAGATAAAATACTGCTAAGCTTTTCGCCCGGCATGGTAACATTTCTGCCAGCTCACCGCCTTTAAGTTGACAGAAATTGTGGAAGCCTGACGGGTGAAGAGCCACCCTTCATTCTATAAAAACAAACAAGTTTTACAACAATAGCCAGAAAAAGAAAAAACAGTTTGCGATACAGCTCCACATAGCATACACTTTTGAAAATGAAATGTGAAATCAGTTGAATGTATACACACACACACAAAAATTTAAATAAATCTTCATGTATTCTCTGTGTATTTTCAATTTCATTTATTTCTTCTGCATTACTACTTCTTTGAATAAGTAATAATTTTTATATGGAGGTGCAATGACCCAGTGGTTAGGGCAGCAGACTCGCAGTCTTAGGATCGCGGTTTCGATTCTCAGACCAGGCATTGTGAGTGTTTATTGAGCAAAAACACCTAAAGCTCCACGAGGCTTCGGCAGGGGGTGGTGGTGAACTCTGCTGTACTCTTTCACCACAACTTTCTCTTACTCTTCCTTCTTGTTTCTGTAGTACCTGTATTTCAAAGGGCCAGCCTTGTCACACTCTGTGTCATGCTGAATCTCCCTAAGAACTACATTAACATTACACGTGTCTGTGGAGTGCTCAGCCACTTGCATGTTAATTTCACGAGCAGGCTGTTCCATTGATCGGATCAACTGGAACATGCGTCATTATGACCGACAGAGTGCCAACAAAAGAAAATATATATATATATATATAATGAGGTCACAAATGATATCCCATATTGGAGATGAGTACTACACAAGGGGATCGAGCGAGGGGAATAGAAACTGAAACTTACCACCAAAGAAAAGTGCACTTGAAGAAAGGAAAACACAGTAGCACCAGTGGAGAGCATCTTCAAGTGCAGTCACTGCATACAAGGCTGCCACTCCCAAGTAAGCCTGTATAGTAGCTGAAACAAAATTCTACGGGTGTAGATCTATGTTCTTTTCAGACCAACAGATGCTGTCTCTCTCTCTCTCTCTCTCTATATATATATATATATACCCACAAAATTATTAACCATGTTGCCAATAACCACCTTGAGCACCTTTTTGAGCTCCATGTGTCTTACACATGTTGGCATGCCTCCAAAATCAGAAAACAGCACAGCTCCCACGACTTTCGGAAACAGTTTTTTACACTCAGAGTTGCTGCAGTATGGAACAAACTACCTGCATCAGTTGTTAATTGCCAAGACATTGCATCCATTAAAACCTCCATGCTTCCTGAAATTCGCCAACACCACACCTGATACTCCCCACTCCATACATATGCAGACATGTATATCATGACCCATACACTATTCACTTTTCTGACTTTTGTTCATAATTAGCAGTTCAGGAAAAAAAAAAAGAGACCAATAGAATAAGTACTAGGCTTACAAAGAATAAATCCTGGGGTCAATTTGTTCGATTAAAGGCGGTGCTCCAGCATGGCCACAATCAAATGGCTGAAACAAATAAAAGAATATATATATATATATATGTGTGTGTGTGTGTATGCCACACTTCTTTCAGTTATTAGGAATATATTTTAATGAAATGAAAATAAATTTTGCATAAAGTTGTAAAATTCTGTACCCGAGTTTAGAAAACTAATCTTTGAACTTTGTATTTTATCCTTGAATTTAATTGCTATATGCATGTGTGTGTTGGTTGGGATGTATTTTTTTTTAAATGCTTAAATTTTATTCTCTATCTTGTAACTTCCCCCTGCATTATATTAGCCTTTTTTCATGTTCTGCCATATCTTGTCTCCTCTACAATGAAGGACTTTGTTATTTTTGTTTTTTAATTTTTTTTACTCTCATCAGCTGCTCTATTTTGTAAAAGTTTTTGGAAGGAAAATAGACTTCAGTGTGTTGATTTGCTATGAAAATTTAACTGTTTCAAACATTTGTCCTTCTTTGGAGAGAGAGAGAGTTGGGGGAGAATGAGGCTTTAATACTCTGGTGGCAAAATTGTGAATGAAAGGAAGACGTGAAGAAATGAACGAAAAATGTTGTGAGTCTATGTTGTGTTTGTGTGTGTGTGTGTGGGGGGGAGGTGCAGTTATGTTTGAAACATGATGAAGTTATGAGACTTGTTACAGAAATTGCTTGCAGGTTAGTCAGAAACCACTGAAGCTTGTCACATTGGGACAGACCAAAGACATAAAAAAAAAGAAAGAAAAAACTAAAAAAACCCCCCAAAACAAAGTAAACAAATAAACCAAGGTTTTTTATTCTTTTACTTGTTTCAATCACTTGACTGCAGCCATGCTGGAGCACTGTCTTTAGTCGAACAAATCAACCCCAGGACTTATTCTTTGTAAGCCTAGTACTTATTCTATCAGTCTCTTTTGCCGAACTGCTAAGTTATGGTAAACATACCTACATTGGTTGCCAAGTGATGATGGTAGGAACAGACGCACAAGCATACACATACACACATATACACACGACGACGAGCTGCTTTCAGTTTCTGTCTACCAAATCCACTCACAAGGCTTTGGTTGGCCTGAGTCTATAGTAGAATACATCTGCCCAAGGTGTCACGCAGTGGGATTGAACCTGGAACCATGTGGTTGGCAAGCAAGCTACTTATCACACAGCCACTCCTGGAAAGTTATAGAACATTTGTCCAAATTGTTTAAAATGAAAAGACTGAAGCCATATTGGAGCAATGCCTTGAGGAATTTTTAGTTGAATGAATTGACTCCAATATTTATTTTTTAAACCTGGTACTTATTCTATTGACCTCTTTTGAACCATTAAGTTATGGGGACATAAACACACCAACACCAGTTGTCAAGTGGTGGTGGAGGACAAAGACACACACATACATATACAGACGATGAGTTTTTTTCAGTTTCCATCTACTAAATCCATTCATAGGATGTGATCAGCTTGAGGCTAAAATAGAAGACACTTGCCCAAGGTGCCATGCAGTGGCACTGAACATAGAACCATGAGGTTGTGAAGCAAGCTTCTTACCACGCAGCCATGTATATATTTTTTATGATTCTGTCTAGCCAATTACTAATAAATAAAATTAGACAGAGCTTACTAATCATGAATAGTCTTATACCATCTATAATTAAGAGCTATAGATCCTGCTGAGGTTTAGCTTGAAAAAGGGGTGAAAAGTAAACTCCAATATTGAGAACAGTTTGGGAGGCAGTCTGAAAGCCAGACTATGTGAGCTGAAGTATATAATGAGGGGCAAGGATTGTCAAAAGTTTGTAGCAAGAGCCACATTCTTTGAAGTGGAGGGGTTAAGGGCCAAACCAAATGAGTTAAAAGACAAGGGAGGAAGGGCAAAGCAAAAGAACATCTACACAACATCATCATCATCACTATTCGGCTGTTTAGCATTCAGCTTATTTTGTCAAATGTAATGCTTATTTATTCAAATTGTTTTGAATTAATTATGCATTATCTTGTAGCTGTGAGATTTTGATGTTGTCATTGTTTATTTTTAGAATGACATAGTAGCGTAGTTGTAAGAATCTGGATTAGGTCCGTTTTAATATAAAACAGCTAGAATATTTGGGCTAGATATGGTTGGTTTAAATCCTGAAGTGTTAGTGTTTGTTTTACCTGCTGGCATGAGTTGGGTGATTTGACAGGAGCAGGCACACCAGAGGACTGCATTAAACTCCACTGTCTACTTTGGCATGGTTTCTATGGCTGGATGCCCTTCTTAATATCAACCACTTTACAATATTACTGGCGTCGAGCTGGCAGAAACGTTAGCACACTGGGCGAAATGCTTAGCGGTATTTCGCCTGTCTTTATGTTCTGAGTTCAAATTCCGCTGAGGTTGACTTTGCCTTTCATCCATTTGGGGTTGATAAATTAAGTACCAGTTGCATACTGGGGTCAGTCTAATTGACTGCCCTGCCTCCCCCCAAATTTCAGTCCTTGTGCCTTGAGTAAAAAGAATATGTACTGGGTATGTTTTTTGTGGCATCAACACCAGTGAGATAGTCAAATAGCTCTCAAGACAAGATCCCTCAACTGAGGTGGGGAGTAGTATTGAGAGAAGTGGCTTTATGCTAATATGATGAGAGGTTAAAGTATGAGAGAAGGACGGGAATAGGTGTCTTGCTGCTGAGGGGATCAGGGTCTTCCTGACTACAGCAAGATGCCAGATGTCTTGGACCTCAGTATCTTCTTTGTAAAGCTCAGTGTCTTGAGGTCGGCCTTCAGTATTTTGTTTGGTACTTCATCCAGTAGTTACTCCAGTTGGAAAGAAGAGAGGAGAAAGCTGAGAGAGAGGTATTGGATGGAGTACTGAAGGTTGATATCAAGACGTTGAGTCTTACAAGGGAGATGACTAAGGTTCGAGACATCTGGTGCCTTACTGTACTCAAGGGGACCCATCTGCCATGGCAGAACTGATACCAGTGCTGGTGTCACATAAAAAGCACTGGTGCAGGTGTCACATAAAAAGCACTGGTGCAGGTGCCTCATAAACAGCACTGGTGTTGGTGTCACATAAAAAGCACTGGTGCAGTGTCACATAAACAGCACTGGTGTTGGTGTCACATAAAAAGCACTGGTGCTAGTGTCACATAAAAAGCACTGGTGCTGGTGTCGCAAAAAGCACTGGTGATGATGTCACTTAAAAAAACACCCTGTAAAGTGGTTGGCATTAGGAAGGGCATCCAACAATAGAAACCATATCAAAACAGACAACGGAACCTGGTGCGGCCCCTGGCCATACCAGTTCCAGTCAAACAGTCCAACCCATGCCAGCATAGAAAACTGACATACATAGAAAACATATGTAAATACATACATACATTCATTCAAATGGAAGAAGTTGGGGTGGGAAAAGAAATGAGTTAGCAATAGGAATGAAAGAATAATAGAATATGAGGAATATAAAGAAATTTAAGGTGTGATGAAAAACTGTCTGAACAATGAGGTATAAAGAGGTAGTAGTCTATTGGTGAGGAGTGGTGGTTGGGGAACTAGGAGCTGAACTAATGGAAATAGGGCAAAAAAGGCAGTACACTTACCTAAAGTACTTCACACATGATAGGCATGGCTATAGCTGTGTGGTGAAGAAACTTGCTTTGTAAACCATGTGGTTTCAGGTTCTGTCCTACTGTGTGACACTCTGGGCCAAGTGTTTCTGCTATAGCCCTGGGTCAACCATAGTCTTGTGAGTGGATTTGCTAAATTGAAAATCTGTGGAAACCCATTGTATATATGTGTGTGCATGTGTAAATGTGATTGGCAAAAGAGACTGATTGAATAAGTACTAGGCTTACAAAGAATAAGTACTGTGATCGATTTGTTTGACCAAAGGCGGTGCTCCAGCATGGCTGCAGTCAAATGAGTGAAACAAGTAAAAGAATAAAAGAATAATTATATTAGAAAGAGAGAATGAACAGGCAAGACATGTAATTAGTTAAGAGCATGTAATTTATAATTCAAACATAATTGCAGAGTTGTTAGAGTAAATAAGGGTGTAAGTAGTTGTGCATAAAGCTTTACAGCCGTTTCAAGAATATCTGTCCATATGGGACATATCTCATTGGGCAAAGATTTCCATATTAAAGCCTTCAGAGAGGAAGCTCTTAAGAATGTCTTTAATAAAGGATATTAATAGTTACCAGTTCCACATATACATAACACAGTGCAAATAAATGCAGGACAAAAGCATGTAAAATAGAATAATGTACCTGACCTAATCCATCCCTTCCATTGATAATTGCCCCACCTACCCCACTCCACCCCTCCACTTATACTATCTCTTCTCCCCTATGATAACAAATACCAGTCTGTTTCAGGGTTGCTAATTTACAGCTGAATGGCATGGAGCAAAGTGAAATGAGGTGTTTTGTTCAAGAACACAAACTGCCACCCAGCCTAAGAATCGAAACTTCAACCTTAATCGTGAATTGAACACCCTAACCACTAAGTAGCCCCCATGTGCTTTCACAATTTAAAACTAGCATCCTTAAAATCAATATTAAAGAAAATAAATCTAGCAAAGAAAAAAAAAGTAACAAAAGATAATAACTGTACAAATAGTGATCAGGCGTTTTGCAATCTAAAAACAATTTTCTTACCTGAACTCAGCTTCCACTGGAGTCTTGAAATTTCTTCCCCGAAAGAAATTTTCTCTCGGTTAAGAACTGAGTGCACTAAAGGAATTTGAAGGAAAATAAAACATTACCAGTATTAATTATTATTAAAATTACTATTATTATTACTATTAGTAGTAATCTGTTTTCTTGTAATCCTTCTATTTAAGACAATATAAAATATGATTTCAAATTTTGGCACCTAGCCAGCAGTTTTGGAGTACGGGGCAAGTCGAACACATAGATCTCAGTGCTCAACTGGTACTTATGTTACTGGCCCTGGAAGGATGAAAAATGTCAAAATTAACCTCGGAATGTGAACTCGAAACATAAAAAAAATGGATGAAATGCTGCTAAGCATTTTCTCTGGTGCATAATGATATCCTGACAGCTTACCACATCATCACCATCATCGTTTAACATCCGTTTTCCATGCTAGCATGGGTTGGACGGTTCGACTGGGGTCTGGGAAGCCAGGAGGCTGTGCCAGGCTCCAGTCTGATCTGGCAGTGTTTCTACAGCTGGATGCCCTTCCTAACGCCAACCACTCCATGAGGAGGCTGGCAAACGACCACGATCGGTTGGTGCTTTTTACGTGTCACCGTCATGGACGCCAGTCAGGCAGCACTAATAATAATAATAATAATAATCCTTTCTACTAGAGGCACAAGACCTAAAATTTGTAGGGAGAGGCTATGCCGATTACATCAACCCTAGTACTTGACTGGTACTTAATTTATCGACCTTGAATTGATGAAAGGCAAGCATTTTGCCTGGCATGCTAATGATTCTGCCAGCTCACTGACTTAATAATAATAATATTAATAAAAATCATAATAATAATAATAAGAAGAAGAAGAAGAAGAAGACACCTGATGGAAGTTATTCATCCAAGTGGTCTAAACTGAAAAATCATTAATTTGCCCATTACAGGAGTTAATAATCCAGAAAATTATAATCTTGATATTTGTATAGCTAATTTATATTATTTATATTGTCTGTTGTTAATTACAATACAATATTTTAAAGAAAAATAGTGTTACAAATTAGAAATGAAACAAAAGATTGTCTATTACGAATATAAATTATTGACATGAAAGGGAACCATCCAGATTTATCTCCCTTCAACCAGTAGCGTTTTCTTTTTTATTTCTATCCGTTAGTTTTAATTTGAAAGTCTATTTTAGTTTCGTTTTTTGATGTTTAGCCCTAGGTTAGTCCTCCTTGAGCTCTATGATCCAAGGCGTTCCAGTAACAGCCCTCTATTTTTCAGACATAATCTACATAGGTCTGGATTATTCAATGCATTCTCTTTTTTCTGCTTTTTTTTCTCCGGAGTGCAGTGCATTTAGAATATATTTGTTGATTTAATATAAAATTATTACTGTCCCCACTTGTAGCTCAATATATTGATTTCAAATTCTGGCACAAGGCCAGAGGTTTCCGGGGAGCGGTAAATCGATTACACCGACCCCATTGCTCTACTGGTATTTATTCTATCAACCCGGAAAGGATAAAAGGCAAAGTCAACCTCGGCAGAATTTGAACTCAGAACATGAAGACAAACGGATCTTTTCGCTTTGACCGGCAGATTTTAAAAATAATTTCTTTGTAACTAAACACTTTTAAACTTCGTATACTGGTAGAATGTGTTTATAAAACATCTTTTTCTCTTGGCTTTCTTGATATAAACACACTCTACCAGTATACGAAGTTAAAAATTTTTTAGTTACATGGAAATTATTTTAAAAAGATCCAGACAAACAAAATGCCTTTTAAGCGTTTTTACTTGGCATGCAAATGATTCTATCGGCCCACTATAGTTCAAGAAATTCAGTGTATTCACAACAGTCTATCTCATTTCCTTTTACTGTTTATTTACTCTTCTCTTTTATTAAGATTTATGTCACTTCAAACAATAAAAAGTTTCTTATCCAACTGTATGACCGTCCTTTTATCGCTTTTACCCACTCAGTGCTCTACTTCTGATTGAAACTGCCCTTCGCTCAGCCTTGTAGTACCGTCTATAACTCTCTTGTTTGCACAAGTAATCAAAGTTGTTGATGTTTCTGACTCATATCTACTTGCTGTAGTCTAACAGTGCTGCTTATGATAAGGTCTTGTTAACTGCTGTCACTTTAAGATGCCCTTCAGATCATTTATCATTTCCAGTGTCTCCCTCTCTCTCTCTCCTCCACTTTGAATTACATTCCATAGAACATCAGGGTTAAGGTTATGGTTCACAAACTATAAGTTATCATCGTCATCATCATCTCAATTGATGTGTGTTTTCCATGCTGGTTTAGGTTGGACAGTTCGGTCTGGTGAGCCAGAGGACTGCTTTAAGCACTTGTATGCTTTAGCATAGTTTCTCCTACTGAATGTCCTTCCTAATGCCAACCACTTTACAGAGTGTACCGGACACTTTTTATGTGGCACCAGCACCTGTGAGGTCACCAAATAGCTTGCAAGACAAAGATTTCTTAACTGACAGGGGGAGTGGTATTGGAGCAGATGGCTTTGTGCCAGGTGATGAGAGGTTAGAATATAAAGGGACAAAAACCAGTGTCTTGCTGTAGAGAAGTACATGGGTAACCCAACTGGAGGGAGAGCGAGAGAGGGAATGAAATTTGTGGTGACATGCTAGGATATTACGCCCTCAAGGTACAAGGAGGTAAATGTAAAAAGAATGGTGATAGAGGATTGGAAGAGCAAGTGAGAAGGGGCTGCAATGAGACAATGAGATTGCAAAGGGGAAGAGGGGAGAGAAAGGGGATATAAGCTCCATTAATCAGTTCCAATTCCTATTTGCAGCTTTATCATGTCCCTTATAAATAACGTCACTGAGAAAAGGATGGCTATGTGATTCAGAAGTTTGCATGGCTAGAGTATTACATTGATATGATGTACATTTACTGTAATTTTTGTTACCTTTACAATCTTAATTGTCATTATTTTCATTGTCATGAAGGCAGTGAACTGGCAGAATCGTTAGCATACCAGGTGATATGCTTAGCGTTCCGCTGAGGTTGACTTTGCCTTTCATTCTTTCAGGGTTGATAAATTAAGTATGAGTTGCATACCGGGGTCAATCTAATCAACTGCCCTCCTCTCCCCAAATTTCGGGCCTTGTGCCTAGAGTGGAAAAGAATTGTGAACACGCTAGATGAAATGCTTAGCAGTATTTTGCCTGTCGTTCCATTCTGAGTTCAAATTCTGCCAAGGTTGACTTTGTCCTTCATCCTTTCGAGGTTGATAAAAATAAGTACCTGTTGAAAACTGGGGGTGATGTAATTGAGTCATCTCCTCCTCCAAAATTGCTGCCCATGTGGCAAAATTTGGAACCATTATTTTCATTATCATGATCATCAAGATTATTATCCTTATGACTAGAAGGTGTCATCACCCACATCTCATAGCTTTTGTTTTAAATGTCTAATTTTCTGATGGTGACCAAATGGTTGATGTATTTGAAAACTGGGCCCACAAGTGAAACTTTAATAATCTTTGTCATCCCACCACTGTCTGTTATTTTTATTTTTTGCTTGTTTCAGTCATTGGACTGTGATCATACTGGGGCACCACCTTGAAGACTTTAGTCAAACAAATCAGCCCTCTCTCCAGTTCTTATTTTGTTAATCTCCATTGCCAAACTGCTAAGTTACTGGGCCTTAAACCAACCAAGACCAGTTGTCAAGCGATGGTGGGGACAAACTCAAATACACACACATGTCAAGCTTCCATACAGTTTCCATCTATTAAATCTATTTCAGGCCCAAGGTGCCATACAGTGGATCTGAACCTGAAACCATGGTGATGCAAAGTGAATTTCTTAACCTCTTAACATATTTATACAGTTCTGTATTTAAGAGATGAGGAATTATTTACATTATTTACATTCGACGGATATTTGTCCTCGTCTTGTTTGTTGTTAACACAATATTTCAGCTGATATACCCTCTAACCTTCTTCAGATGTCTTGGGGAAATAATAATAATAACATCGAAAAATACCTTAGGAATGAGAACCCAGGTTTGAAATTTCCCTAAGACACCTAAAGAAGGCTGGTGGGGGGTGTATCAGCCGAAATGTTGTGTTAACAACAAACAAGATGAGGACAAATATCCGTTGAATGTAAATAATGCTCTTAACATATTATCTCGTATATTTTCGTTCAGAGATGTCTATTTGAACGACAATAAACATTCACTGTACTCTGAGGTATCTGTCACTTATTTCTAATCCAAAATACTTTACTCTTTTACTCTTGTACTTGTTTCAGTCATTTGACTGTGGCCATGCTGGGGCACCGTATTTTAGTTGAGCAAATCAACCCCTGGACTTATTCTTTGTATGCCTAGCACTTACTCTATTGGTCTCATTTGCCAAACTGATTTGTTACAGGGACATAAACACACCAACATCAGTTGTCAAACGATGGCGGAGGTGACAAACAGACACACACACACACACATGGGCGTACATATATATGATGGTCTTCCTTCAGTTTCTGTCTACAAAATCCACTCACAAGGCTTTGGTTGGCCCGAGGCTATAGTAGAAGACACTTGTCCAAGGTGCCATGCAGTGGGATTGAACCCAGAACCATGTAGTTGGACAGCAAGCTTCTTACCACACAGCCACTCCTGCGCCTTATATACAGATTCAAAATAAATGATGAGAAAATATGGTATCTTTTGCATGGACATTGAAAAAAAAATGTGTATGATAAGAGGTTAACCACACAGCCAGGCATGCAGCTAAATTGTTATTGTAACAATTGGTGATTAGTTCGTTATCTTTATTTCTCACTGTCTGTCTGCGTTAAATAGTTAAAACCTGAAAAACAACTTTCTTACATTCCTTCATCCATCTGCCACAAAAACCACACATTTTCTTCATGTCTTCTCACTTTTTCGTCAGCTTCAGCTATTCTCTTTCTTTCTCATTCTCTCTCTCTTTTTCTTGTGCTCTCTCTCTCTCTCTCTCTCTTCTTTCTCTCTCTCTTGTTCTCTCTCTCTCTTGTTTTCTCTCTCTCTCTCTGTTTTCTCTCTCTCTCTCTCTCTCTCTCTCTCTCTCTCTCTCTCTCTCTTGTTTTCTCTCTCTCTCTTGTTTTCCCTCTCTCTCTCTTGTTTTCTCTCTCTCTTGATCTCTCTCTCTCTCTTGTTTTCTCTCTCTCTCCCTCCCTCCTGTTCTCTCTCTCTTGTTCTTTCTCTCTCTTCGTCTCTCTCTCTCTCCCTCTTTCTTTCCCCTTACACCTTTGCACTATAAGCATATTTGACAATCACTAATATTTCCTTTAAACTCACTGGCAACTACTTTAACCAATTTCCATCTCTTGTGATATCTACATGCACCTAAGACTGCAAGAAGCACTCAATTCACCTTCTTTCCTCCTATCAATTTCTTTGGGTCTCTCACGTCCCAGATCTCACACCAAACACTTTGCTTTGTCCTTCTTCAAGTGAACCACACCTCTCTTCCTCATGCTCGTTTTCTTACCATTGTTAATGTGCAGCAATACAAACACCAGTATTTAAACCTGTGAACCAATGAAGGAAGTGCTATGCAGTTACTTTAATTGCCAGAAATAGCAGCCAAATCTCTTAGATAAGGAAGGACACACCGAATAATGTATTTCTGCATACAGTATTGCTTACAAAATAGATGGGATAGTCATGGCTTCAGTACCCTTGATCTGAGATCTACTCAACCAGACCTGACTTGGAACAAAATAATTAGTATGTTACCAAACATTAATTAAACCTCACCTGTTTATCCCTATCTTTGAAGAACTAAAAATGAATTTGGAATATCTTTGAATTGCAGCCATGCTGAGTGAGGCACTGCTGCCTTGACAGCTTTAGTCAGACAAATCAATGCCGAATACTTATTTTTTTAAAGTCTCTTTTACTCTTTTACCCTGTTACTTGTTTCAGTCATTTGACTTCGGCCATGCTGGAGCACCGCCAAGCTCTAGTTGGAGACTGGGTTACTGCAGTTGGAAGCAGTTACACTAAGAGACTGAGTTATTTTCAGATTAAAAAACCTAATTTGAATTCAGTCTGAATTCTTGCATCAGTGTGGAATTTATAACTTGTTCCAATTGGATTGTGGCCATGCTGGGGCACTACTTTTTGAAGGGTTTAGTCAAACAAATCATCCCCTGTACCTGGTACTTATTCAGTTGGTTCCTTTTGCTGAACTGCAAAGTTATGAAGGTATAAAGAGACCAACACTGGTTGTCAAGCAGTGTGAAGGGAAAACATAAATACAAACACACGGATGCATGTGATGGGCTTCCACTCAGTTTCCATCTACCAAGTCCTCCCACAAGGCTTTGGTCAGCCTGAGGCTGTAGTAAAAGACACTTGCCCAAGGTGCCCCACTAGGACTGAACCACACAGCCATATCTGCATCCATGGGTATTGTCCTATAAGTAGAGTGTTTTAACTGACTGTACCACTGTTTTGATTTCTTACATTGGCACAAGGCCACAAATTCGTAGGAGATGGGTATAGTTGTATTACTTGACTGCCACTTATTTAATTGATCTCAGACGGATGTTCTAAGTTTAAATACTGGAAAGTATATAATAATGTTAATTACATTAAAAGTTAATGTGAAAATCTTTTCAAAAGCTCAACTCATTTACTGCAGAAAGCAGAAATATCACACCAAATTTATGTACCAACCTGTCTTTTTGGTGAGGAATGTTATGTTTAAAACTATTTTCTGTTGAGATATGTCGAGTTTACTGAGGCAATGTGACTTGCAGAAAGTACCAGTTCTATTTTTCGGTAGCATTACTGGAATAACCATGAAATTTAATTTCACATTGAAAAGGTTAAAGAATGTCTTAAAAAACAAATATTAAATTCTAACTTCTATTTTTATGCAAATTTTTGTGACAGTGAGATCCAATGTTTTTATATTCCTATTGAAATATATTTAAAATATTTCGAAGTGATTAAAAAAAAAAAAGAAAAGAATATTGAGTGGGAGAGAAAGAGGACAAAATTCTTTGCTTTTAACTAAACAATCATGTTTGTAAAAAAAATTTTGTGTGAAAACAATTCTAACCTAATTGAAACAAATGGTTTCCTGTTTGAATCTGGTGACATTCTTTCATTATAAAATCTGTTGTATGAGAAAGCATTGGCTGACATCTCACATTGTTTTAAGCTAAACTGGAGAGAATTTTCTTCTCATATAACAACAGCTCTGTGTTGGCCTTAACAACTAAGTTATGTATTTACTTTCCATGCTATACTATAAATAGTGAGGCAATGGCTACTTTTACATGTCTGAAAATAAAAGTTTTCCCTTTATTCATCATTATTCTCGTCATTATCGTCATCACCACTTTTTCTATGATGGCCTCCCTATATAGAAACATAAAGGAGAACGCATTCTTGATATGTGCTTTTTCAGTTGTCATCGTTATCATTAGTGGTACCACTGATGACAATTTACTAATTATTAGTGTTGAAGCATGAGCATTATATCATTGAATAAGAATGTTATTTGATGGCTTGGAAGGTGCACAAGCATAATATACTCACAAATCTCAGCAGCACATATTCAGGAAAAATGGTTTTGTGCGTGTGTTAATGCTTGTAATGGGTTATGAGAGGCCCTATTTTGGCAAACAGAATCCCGGGTGATTTTTTATTTTTGAGGCATGACTTTAGTAAAAAAAAACAAAAGTATGACTTACATGCCATCAAATATGGCGTATGATTTTCATGGTGTTTATTTATTTATTTCAGTAACATTTGTGATGCAAAGGAAACAGTTTTGGTTGGGAATTGAAAATGAATTTTGGACGGTATTCATCTAGAATTTAGCTCTAAATTACATTACAGCATTAATCATTTTAACAGAAAAAATAAATAAGTAAATGAGTGGAAATTGAATTGATGAGTGTGTTAAATAATAAGGCACTAAAAGAGAACAACTCTTCCCAGACACAATAAAATATGCTTCAACACATAAATTCACCAATGCTAGAACGGGACGACACTGCATAGTGCCAAAGATCCCAGCAATGCCATCACGCTTCAGGACCAGCTTCTGCAACAGCCTGGGTTTCATGGGCCCACAGCTTTTTAATATTCTCCCAAAGAGTCTGAGGAACTTGCACAAAGTAGATGTAGCGGTTTTTAAATCAAAACTGGACATCTTCCTGTCGAGAGTCCCAGATGAACCTACCTCATGGCAAGAGGTGCAAATGAGAGTAGCTATATCAAACTCCATTCTTCACCAAGTGCCACACATTAGAAGAGGTTCTTCGCAATAACAGTGTAGCACAAAACGGTGGTGCATCAGCATGGCCACAGCTCTGAGCTGAAACTAGAGAAAAAAAAAAGAATCTTGCAAACCAAATACAAACTGAAACATTTTAATAATGTTTTCTCTATAAATTGATCCATCAACAATTTTATGGAAAGAAGAGATTATGATCATCATAATTCAACATTTGTTTTCTATTTTTGTGTGGGTTGCATGGTTTGACTGGATCTGGCAAACCACAGGGCTGCACCTAGCTCCATTGTCAACTTTGGCATGGTTTTTGTACAGTCTGATGCGTTTCCAGCCCAGCACACTGCTTTACAATGTTTGCTGCATACTTTTTTATGCCACTGGCACTAGTGATGGTGCCAAATAATTTGCAAAATGGAAAGAGCACAAAAGGTGACCCACCCCCCAACTACCACTTATACGTAAGTAGGTTTAAGAAAAAATCCCCAAAATCTAGCACTCTGTTGGTTATGGTGATGAAGGTTCCAGTTGATTCAATCAATGAAACAGCCTGCTTATGAAATTAATGTGTAAGTGGTCGAGTACTCCACAGACATGTGTGCCCTTAATGTAGTTCTCAGGGAGATTCAGTGTAACACAGAGTGTGACAAAGCTGGCCCTTTGAAATACAGGTTCTACTAATTTTTGACAGCTGAGTGGACTGGGGCAACGTGAAATAAAGTGTTTTGCTCAAGGACATAGCGTGTCACCAGGAATTGAACTCATGACCTTACGATTGTTAGCCAAATGCCCTAACAACTAAGCCATGCGTTTAAGATATAAATAAAATAATTGTAGCACAGTGGAAGTGGCAACACTGATCTCAGGGTCATAAGTTCAAATTCAACTAAAGCTGTTTGGTAAGACTTCTGTTTATTTCCAGATTGCATAATTGAACAAAGTAAGAAACAAGCTTCATTTTTACTTCACAGCCAAGTGGTTTGACTCTAGAATTTACAGTATTTACTTGTATACAGGTTACGCAATTTTATATCTCATTTCAACTGAAAAAAAAACTGGGGTGAAACTTATGGGACAAAGCTAAAACTATACAGGGAAAAATATTTGTACCAAGATCTAATACTAAATTAGGAGTGTATCTTATGCACGAATAAATATGGTAAATTCAGATATTAATAAGAACAGCTGCCAAATAGATATTTTAAAACTTCTAATTAATATGTTTTAACTTCACTAGTCTAGGCCATATTTAATAGTTTCATTATTAGACTGGAAGACTAATATTAATTACATGATATTAACATATTTTATCAGCTTTGGGTGTGAGCTGAAAGGCAAGTCAATCCAAGCACAACTTTAACCATTTTGTTACTGTATTTATTTTGAGATGCTCTGTGTTTCTTTCAATTACTTTTTAATATAACAAAGAATTTAGTAAAATAACTTAGTTATGATTCAGCTAGTGTTAGGAACATAAATTGTGACTAAGGTTTGGTGGAAGATTTTAATTCAAAACTTATGAAAACAAGACATTTGTACTCAGAGCCAGAGTGAGTTTCAGCTGGGTTGGTAATGAAAGGGTTAAGCACTGGAAAGCATTTAGTCAGAGGATTGTACTGTTCTCTCAGCTTATTATTATGTTTGTCACATTAATTATACTAATAATGATTTCAAATTTTTGGCACAAAGCTAGCAGTTCTGGGGGTGGGTGTTTGTTGATTCTATTGACCCCAGTGCATAACTGGTGGTTGTTTTATAATCCTTGAAAAGATGAAAGGCAAAATTGACCTCATTATTATACTAATAATGATTTTTTTTTTATGTTCTAGATCAGGCCTGGCCAACTTAAATTACATTGTGGGCCGCTTTAATCAGAGAAAGTCTTTTGAGGGCCGCTTGTATACTTTATGCACTAATAGTCAAATAATCAAATTACAGAATCAAGAATTTTCCATATCTTTCGTTTATTCTTTTACTTGTTTCAGTCATTTGACTGCAACCATGCTGGAGTACCACCTTTAGTTGAACAAATCAACCCCAGGACTTATTCTTTGTAAACCTAGTACTTATTCTATCGGTTACTTTTGCCGAACTGCTAAGTGGCGAGTACGTAAACACATCAACATCGGTTGTCAAGTGATGGTGGGGGGACAAATACAGACATAAATAACAAACACACACATGCATACACACACACACACACACACACACACGCTTACAACTGATCTACCTCAATGCCATAGCAACCACCCTCATACCATCTCGCCCTCTTGCCAGGTTTTGGGCATTCTCCCTTTTCAAGCCAGCCCTCTCAATCTCCTCCTCCACATTTTCATCAGACTACCTCGCTTTCCTCAGACCATTGGCCATCATAAGGCAAATCATGCTTGCAAAACCCAGGATGAAGGTTTGCAACTTCCTTTTTGAGGTAGGCAGATGCAGCCCACTCCAACCTTTGGGCTGGCTGGTGCCCATTCTCCTTTTCTATCATGAGGCTTTCTCGGAGCTGGATTTTCTACGGGGAACATGCCCTTGCTTACCCCCAGCTTCAGTTTCTAGATATGAGTGGTCCTGAGACCATGATTTTTAAGAAATGTGCAGGAAAACTAGCTCAGGAAGGCAGGGATGCTACTCCTTGAGACCCTGTTTTTTCCACTTTTAATTTGAATCCTTTCTAATATTATTTGAATTAATATGAAAAACATTTTTATTATAGTGTTGTTGTTTTTCTTTTTATTTTGTGGCTTTAATCTTCCTCTACAACTTTTATATCATTTTTGAAATTTGAATAAATTTCATCTCTTTAGACATATGACAATGGAGTGCTTAGTAGTAAAAAGAAAATAAAAACAAATTTTCTGAAAATACAATACTTTTTTAGTAAACTCTAAAAAAAAAGAAAGAAAAGAAAAGTTGTTGGAAAGAAATTTAATGCAAAGTTTCTAAAGGGAATTTTTAGAAAATATATTGTGAAAAATTGTTCACTGTACATTAGGAATTATGAGAAGAATGACATGAGGCCTTGTTTAACCCTTTAGCATTTAAACTGGTCATAGTCAGCCTAAATACTCTTTCTGTTTTATGTTCAAACCGACCAGATCTAGCCTCTCACATCAACCCTACAATGCCATTGTAAAAAGAAACAATCACATCAGTGAAATCTCAAAGCTACAAGATAATGCATGATTAATTCAAAATAAGTGAATAAATAAGCATTACATTTGACAGAGCAATCTGATTGCTAAAGGTTAAAGTTAAAATATACATACAGTATAGAATTGGTAGATTCAGGTGAGATTATTGCAACTGACGTGCAAGAGGCTTTGAATATATATTACAGGTGTGTGAGTGAAGGCTTGGCTTACCAAACAGCTGGTCCATTCTTGGCTGCAATCCAATGTAGAATTTGTGTTTGTCTGACAATGCTGCATCTTAAATATCTAAGCAATACTCTAAAAATATTTCATCCTTTGAAAGCTGCTTGCTCTTTACAAATATGTGGTGGGTATTTTAAGATGTGTCCCACTTTAAAATACCCACCATGGAAATGTTATGCCCATCACATTCAAGCGAGGGCGTTGCCAGTGCCGCTGGACTGGTTCCTGTGCAGGTGGCACGTAAAAAACACCATTTGAGCGTGGCTGTTGCCAGTACCGACTGACTGGCCCTCATGCTGGTGGCACGTAAAAGCACCCACCACACTCACGGAGTGGTTAGCGTTAGGAAGGGCATCAAGCTGTAGAAACTCTGCCAGATCAGATTGGAGCCTGGTGCAGCCATCTGGTTCACCAGTCCTCAGACAAATCGTCCAACCCATGCTAGCATGGAAAGCGGACGTTAAACGACGACGACGATGATGATGATGATTTACATCCATGTATGTTTTTTGTCATGCAAGGTACTTGGTGTCATGTAAAAAGCACTGGTGCTGGTGTCACATAAGATTCACTGGTGATGGTGCCACATAAACAGCACTGGTGGTGATCTCACATAAAAAAAAAACACTGGTGCCTAATAAAAAAGCACCCAGTACACTCTGTAAAGTGCTTGGTATTAGGAAGGGTATCCAACTGTAGAAACCTCGCCAAAACAGACAGTGAAGCCTGGTGCAGTCTAAATGAACGATTTTTGCTCAAGAACATTATGGACCACTTGGTCCTGTAATCGAAACCACAACCTTGCGATCATGAATGCAACACCCTAACCACTATGCTACATGCCCTCACTATCCCTCTACGTTTTATTTTCTCCAGCTGTTACTAATATACAAATCCCATCAGGGATGACATGTAATACTTTTGGCATGTAAGAGAACCATCTGAACGTGGCCATTGCCAGCGCCGCCCCGACTGGCCTCCGTGCCGGTGGCATGTAAAAAGCACCATCCGATCATGGCTGTTGCCAGCCTCGTCTGGCCTCCGTGCCGGTGGCACGTAAAAAGCACCATCTGATCGTGGCCGTTTGCCAGCCTCGTCTGGCACCTGTGCTGGTGGCATGTAAAAAGCACCCACTACACTCACGGAGTGATTGGCGTTAGGAAGGGCATTTAGCCGTAGAAAAATTGCCAGATCAGACTGGGCCTGGTGCAGCCTTCTGGCTTCCCAGACCCCAGTTGAACCGTCCAACCCATGCTAGCATGGAAAGCGGACGCTAAACGATGATGATGTTGATGATGATGAAATCAGTGGGGGTGGAGGACTCACTTAGTGTTCAGTTATGAGAAATATTTGTCATGGGACGGTCAATTTTATTGACTTGATAAAATTAGGAAATTAGAGTTGTAACCTTTTTATGAAATAGCTGCTACTACCTTGAATCACAACTAGGTTGTATATTCAATTGACTGGGTGTTTACCATATTATACTACAGCCCTTACTGCTTTCTTCCTGAATAAGGATTTACATTAAATTCAAACATCAACCACATTAACTTGGCTCACTGATCTTTATCATCTAATAAGGGCTATAGGCATGGTTCTGTGGTTAAGCAGTTTGCTTCGCAACCACAGGGCTCCAGATTCTTTCCTATTGCGTGACACCTTGAGTAAATGTTTTCTACTATATCAAAATGAAGTATTAGGGTTGATTTAACCAATTTAAACTTTATATTTATGACCTGGTTCCTATGTTAGAAATGATTAGGACAGTTAGGATGGCGAGCTGACAGAATTGTTAATGTGTCGGACAAAATGCTTAGTGGTAGGCAGTTCTTCTGGCTTTTTATGTTCAAATATTGGCGAGGTTGACTTTGCTTTTGGTGTTGATAAAATAAGTACCAGTTGAGCACTGGAGTCGATGTAATCGACTTAACCCCTCTCCTAAAATTGCTGGTCTTGTGACAAAATTTGAAACCATTGTGTTGAGACAATACATTTACAGTTTTATTTTCTGTTTTTCATATTTTGAAGTATTGCGATCTGTCGGCCAACTACATTTTCCATCCTGTAGCATTTGAGAGGTTTGGTGGGGTTGGACCACTGACTGCGAGATTCCTGTCTTCACTGGCAGCTCGTCTAGTAGAGGTAACTGGTGAAGCTTGTGAGGGTGCTTGGTTGGCCTAGCGCACCAGCCTCGCCATCACCCATGGCAACGCTGCAAGCGTGCCTCAATAGTCATTAGAGAGATTTCCCAGTGCCCCAAAATTTTCAACCTAAAGTGATGAATTACTCTTTTACGCTTTTACTTGTTTCAGTCATGTGACAGTGGCCATGCTGGAGCACTGCCTTTAGTCGAGCAAATTGACCCCAGCATCGGTTGTCAAGCGATGTTGTGGGGGACAAACACAGAAACATATATACACGCATACATATATACACACACACACATATATACGACGGGCTTCTTTCAGTTTCCATCTACCAAATCCACTTAGAATACTTTGGTCGGCCCGAGGGTATAGTAGAAGACACTTGCCCAAGGTGCCGCGCAGTGGGACTGAACCTGGAACCATGTGGTTGGTATGCAAGCTACTTACCACACAGCCACTCCTACGCCTTGTTTTTGTTTTGTTTTCTTCTTATTCTTATGTATATATTTAATAAATGGAACAACTTTAAAAAAATTGGCGCGATTTGTAATAAATTCTCGTATATTTTGAAATATAATTTTATTTTTACATCGTAGCGACTAAGACACAGCTTAGTCTGTTGTTAGGACTCGTCGAGGTTACAAAGAGATATCACTATATTAAAGTTTGTTGTAGCAGTTGAAGTATAGTTTGATCCCATCGTTTGGGAAAGAAAATAATCTTTAGTTCATTAAAGCATGTAATATTTTAGTTGGAGGGCCAACTTTGAGTGATTTCTTTTTTTTTTTTTTTTTTGAGACATCTTGCGGGGGCAAATTTGCATCTTATTTGCCTTCAAATACAACTACAACACCGGAAAACTTCATTGTCAACGTCAGGGGAGAGAAAGAGTTAATTAAAATTCGTAAATTAAAGATAAGTTCGAGTGCCATGAGGAAGGGTGAATTGACAAGTCGTTGAAGGGACGGACCTCTCTCTACCCTGATACTTCAAAACTCTACTCACAAACATATAATATGATATAATATAATACATATGAAGTTGTTTATATCAGTGGCTGGTAACGTCTCTAAACTATATTATATTAAAAGATACAGACTGGAAAAGTTTAATTTCTTCAATGTCTAAAATAACATTTCATATTATTTTCCTTCATTGTTAAATAATGAATAAAAAAAACGTAACTGTTTTTTCTTCACTGAATAAATGCAACCGGACACAGTGGTAAGGAATTGTCGAGACTTTAGTTTATATGTGTGACGGAAGGTCGGTCGGTTGGTCTCTCAAGTTGATATGTTCTAACTCGTCAAGAGCAGCTGACTATCTCGGTTAAGAGTGTCAGCGCATGGGACGTGTCAGATTAGTGCGAGTTTCAAATATTTTACGACCAAAACATTGTCTATCACGCGCACACACGTATACAGCCAAACTACTGCATGTCTGAGAACAAAGTATCGACTGTTGGATCGGTTTCCAACTATTGACAACACGGAATCCTTCCCTATTCAAAAGTCATGTCGGACGTGGCTGATACTAAACGTTCCTATTTCGTTGCTACTCCGCCGTTTAATAACCACTTTCATGTAACTGCTTATTGTCAACAATCCCATAGCTGGATAACTTGCCTCTTCCCTCGTCACTACCGGAAGATTACTTCTCGAAACTCAACAATCCGTTCTATCTTAACAAATTGGTATGTAAGTCTCCCTTTTCTCTCGTATTTATTTTTGCCCACTCCCCGCCCTCTCCCTGAGTCGTCTCCTATCTGAGAAAATCAGTCTATTCCTTTCTGTTGTGGAGTCATATTTTTTTCGCAAGCATTTAAAAATTTTTACTTGTTTATTTATTTATTTTATCAACATTCTTGTTTCATGATGCTCCTACTTCGTTTATATGCATACATACCTACCTGAAGACCCTGTGCACTTACAGGTGAAAGTCGACCAAAATAAAAATATCGTTTTATCATCGCCATATATATATAGAAAGTGAGAGAGGGGGTAGTAAGAAAACTTAGAGAAGCTTCACAGTAGAAAGCGCACGCACACATATATATGTATACACGCATACACACATATATAAACTCGCGCGCGCGTTTTTCTCTCCACCTTTTCTTTAACGAAATAATTAAATAACGCTTCAAAAGAAATGAGTCAACAACACTAGCGACAATAGACATAAAAGAATGCATTAAAAAGTTAATAAATGTTTGTCTACTCCGTTACACACTGAATTCACTTGGACAATAAATCTGTTTTCTTTTCTTTCTGTAAACAACGCCTTAACAAAGAGGGAGGCCTCTAAGTGGTCGCTCGGCTTGCTTGAAATAGCAGCCAGAAGTCCTTTCAGATTTCATCTTACCGTCTCAGGTAAGGACGGACACATTAGATTATGCAGTCTAAGATAGATTATGTCTGTAAAATAATTCGGGATGGTAATGACTGGAGCCAAACAACAAAAAACAAGAGTTTATATTCGTTCACATGACTAATAGTTTTCTTATTACAACTGTTATTGTTTTTGCTTTTGTTTCTGTAGTTAATTGAAATTACGGTATTATAATATTATAAAACAGTTGGCTCGAAGATCAAATTGGGGTTAAACTATAATGTGTGTTTGTATGTGCCGTATTGTTAAAATTTGTGAAATACCTTTGTTATAACGAGAGCATAGCAATGCTACTCCCACCTGGGTGGTTAAACTGCTGCTCTGCTTTTATACCGAGATATTTATACATATTTTAGACATTCGTCAACTTGTAAGTATGTGTGTTGTATATAATATATAATAATAATAATAATAATAAATAAATAAAAAGACAGTTAGATATAACTGTCGTGAGATATTAAATACATTTAAGAAATTTGAAGATATTAAGTGTTGTTTAAGTTCTGTGTCGTTGACAACACTGAATTGTATTTATTTATTTTTTATCTTTATTTGTTTTGTACATATTAGATCAGACTTCCTCTTTCTCATTCACCCTTTCTCCCGGCGAAAGACCAACAATCAGCTGGTTTAACGAACACACACTCCCCCCCACCTCGCTCTCTCACACATTCATATACACACACTTATGTAACATTACCAATCCTTGTGGTCTCGACTTCACAACGGCTTGGTATTTTTAGTAAATTACTCCTCTGGGTGTGCATTCACTAATCATTGACAGATAGTTGCTATGCTTGTGTAAACAGAAATGTCGTTGAGAAAAACCTTAATTTTTGCCTGAAGGTGGAGCGGTTGGGAAGAGGAATATCTTATTACTCCTGGGCAAAATGTAATACTTAACGGCATTTCGTCCGTCTATATGTTCTGAGTTCATATACTGTCGAGGTCTACTGTGCCTTTCATCCTTTCGGATTCGATAAAATATGTACCGGTTGAGCACTGGGATCAGTGTAATCGACTGACCCCACTCTCCCCCAAAATTGCTGGCCTTGTGCCAAAATTTGAAACCGTTATTATTATTCCAACCATTCCGGCTTTTTGTAATCCAAGTTCAAATTTCACCAAGGTCCACTTTGTCTTTCGTCCTGTCGGGTTCGATAAAATAAGGACCAATTGAGCACTGGGGTTCACGTAATTAACTTACCTCCTCCCCACAAAATTACTAGCTTTGGGCTAAAATTTGAAAAACTCATCATTTAACGTGCGTTTTCTGTTCTGGGATGAGTTAGACGGTTTGGCAGGAGCTGGCAAACCAGAGAGCTTGTTTTGGGATGGATTCTACAGCTGGATGCCCTTCCTAACGCCAACCACTTTACAGTGTACTGGGTGCTTTTTACGTGGCAACAGCATGGGTGCCTTTTTAATGACATTGGCATGAGTACTTTACGTGACACTGGCATGAGTGCTCTTATTGAGGTTCATGTAATTAACTTACTCCCTCTCCACAAAATCACTGGCCAAAATTTGAAACATCATCATTTAATGTCCATTTTCCATGCTGGCAAGAGTGCTCTTTATGAGGCACCGGCACTAACCATTATTATGATGCCAGTACCGCCTGACTGGTCCTCATGCTGGTGGCACATAAAAAGCAACCACTACACTCTTGGAGTAGTTGGTGTTAGGAAGGGCATCCAGCTGTAGAAACATTGCCTGATCAGATTTGGGCCTGGTACAGCCTCCTGGCTTGCCAGCCCTCAGTCAAACCGCCTAACCCATGCCAGCATGGAAAGCAGACGTTAAACGACAATGATGACGATGATGATGATTATTATTATGCAGGCGCAAGAGTGGCTGTGTGGTAAGGAACTTGCTTACCAGTCACATGGTTTTGGGTCAGTCCCATTCCATGGCACCTTGGGCAAGTGTCTTCTGCTATAGCCTCAAGCTGACCAAAGCCTTGTGAGTGGATTTGGTAGATGGAAACTGAAAGAAGCACATATATGTGTGTGTGTGTATATATATATATATATATATATATATATATATATATATGTATGTATGGGTGTGTATATGTTTGTGTGTCTGTTTGTCCCCCCAACATTGCTTGACAAGCGATGCTGGTGTGTTTACATCCCCATAACTTAGCAGTTTGGCAAAAGAAACCGATAGGGTAAGTACTAGGCTTACAAAGAATAAGCCCCAGGGTCGATTTGCTTGACTAAAGGCGGTGCTCCAGCTAGGTCATAGTCAAGTTACTGAAATAAGTAAAAGAATAAAAGCAAGAATTATTATTATTAAGGTGCTGAGCTGCCAGAATTGTTAGCATGCTGGACAAAATGCTTAGCAGTATTTTGCCCGTCACTACATTCTGAGTTCAAATTCTACCAAGGTCAGCTTTGATATTCATCCTTTCGGGGTTGATATAATCGACTTATCCCTCCTCCAAAGTGGCTACCGTTATTATTCCAACTATTTAAATTTATTAAATGTCTTCATTAAAATTTTTTTTTAAACTAAAAAGTTTTGTCAGCAAAACTTAAAATGATACTCAACAGATATTAATGGAAAATGTAATTTTCAGTCTAAACTATCAGTCTATTGTCTTTCATAATTCTGGAGGTAATAAAGAAATGAAGTACCAGTCATATATTGGTAGTTTATTCTGCCAACTACACTTCTTGTCCTAATATGATTATATTTTATTTAGCATATGAATGGTAGAATTTATAGAGCTGTGGATAGAACATGCCTTGTAGAATTTAGTTATGTCTGAGTTGAAACTCCATTTAGGCGACCTTTGTTTTCCATCATTCTGGTGTTAATGAAATAAAAGCATCAGTCTGGATGTAATCGACTATGATCTTGCTCAGATTATGTGACATTAGCAGAGCTTGCTGCAGTATTTTGATTTGCCAGTTCCTGCTAAACCATCCTATCCATGTCAGCACGAAAAACAGATGCTAAATGATGATACAGTTGTGTTGCTAAATTCTTCATCTTTGGATTTGCTTCTGTCACATTCCTGGTAAATAAATCCTGTTCACACTTGCAGTTGGGACTCCTGGTCACAGCAAGTTTCCTTTCTGCCAGGATATGTTGTTGTTTAACACTTCCTTCAAATCAGTTCTGATTTAGCAGACCAACCTATGATAAAAAGCATTCCATAAAAAGCATAGTTTTATTGGACTACATTATTTTCAAAATCAAAATCAAATTCAATGACTGGCACCCATGCTAGTGGAGCGCTAAGAGTACCATATGAGCATGATTGTTGCCAGAGCAAAAAGCTGGCGTCCGTGCCAGTGGCACGTAAAAAGCACCATTTGAGCATGATTGTTAGCTACGTCACCTTACTGGCACTTGTGCTAGTGGCACATGAAAAAATATTCGAACGAGGTCATTGCCAGTGCTGCTGGACTGGCTCCTGTGTAGGTGGCACATAAAAAGCACCATTTGAGTGTAGTCGTTGCCAGTACCGCCTGACTGGCCCTCGTGCCGGTGGCATGTAAAAGCACCCACTACATTCTCGGAGTGGTTGGTGTTAGGAAGGGCATCCAGCTGTAGAAACTCTGCCAGATCAGATTGGAGCCTGGTGCAGCCATCTGGTTCGCCAGACCTCAGTCAAACCGTCCAACCCATGCTAGCATGGAAAGTGGACTTTAAACAATGATGATGATGATTTTCTTATTTAAGATACTGTAGTGAGAGAATTGACTTTTGTTTCTAGCAAGACAAGTGACCATGTTGATGTTTTCTTGTCAACTTGTCCAGCATATATAAAAGTCACAATTCTGAAGGGTTATTACTCTTGACCAAACACCAGATATTGCCCACTGTTTCAGCTTGTTTTATTATCTTGAAATTATTTAAAATTTTTCCACAGAAATTAAATAATAATAATGATAATAATCTTTTCTACAATAGGCACAAAGCCTGAAATTTGGTGGAGGGGGGTAGTTGATTATATTGACCCCAGTACTTGACTGGTACTTATTTTGTCGACCCTAAAAGGAAGAAAGGCAAAGTGGGCCTTGGCAGAATTTGAACTCACACTGTAGCAGCAGACGAAATACTGCTAAGCATTTCGTCCAGTGTGCTAACGGTTCTGCCAGCTTGCCACCTTAATAATAATAATAATAATAATCCTTTCTACTATAGGCACAAGGCACAATTTTGGGGAAGGTGGCTAGTCAATTGTATCGACCCCAGTGTTTCACTGGTACTTAATTTATTGACTCCGAAATGATGAAAGGTAAAGTTGACCTTGATAACAATCATGATGATGAAAACTAACTGTAACTATAGCAACAAATGGGTTGAATGAAAAGTGTTTCCTCTGGCAGTTTTCGTTTCTAACCAGTAAGACAGGATACTACAATCCTGTTTCAGTTACACCCATTCACAACAACTTGGAAATGTCCACCTTCACAAATACCTAGTTACTTATTACTACCAATCTTTTAACTGTTTGTCGAAGGTGGTATAAATATCACAAACAATGAAGTCTATATATAGCTATGTTAGCTAAATCACATATATGTTTATGCAATACTTTCCTTCGTCTTAAATGTAAGGAGTTCATTCTTGTTTGACGGGCTCTTCAATCAAACTCAAAGCTTTTTGTTTTTAATTTAAATACATACATACATACATAAATATATATATATATATATATATATATATATATATATATATATATATATATATATACATATATATATATATATATAAGTTCACACATTTACTTCAATATTTATACATGCATATATTTCATCTTTTCCACCCATCCCACTTGTGCAAATCCAAACTGTTGATGGACAAGATTGCAATTTGGAACCAAGCCTACTAAGTCCACAACTAATTTCCTGTTAATAGCACAACATACTGTCATTCACGAACTTAGTTGTTTTGCTATTTTTAACATGCACTTTTTCATGCTTGCATGGATCAGATGGAATTTGCTAAAGTAAATTTTCTATGGTCAGATTCCATTCCTGTTGCAAATACTTACCTGTTTTCTAGCAAGCTGATATTTCTCCATGGCTGGACATATTTTTCATGAAAAATTTTAGATGAATAATAAAAGCAATAAAGGGCAATAACAGTGTTGTTTATATTATTATTATTATTATTATTATTATCAGACAATAAGAACAGTGTGATGTAATTGCAATAGATTGTTACCAGTTACAAAATTGAAAACTGATGATGTCCCTCTATCAAAATAGGAACACAAGATTTCCTCATATTTTTGAATTTCTGTGTTTCTGCAGTTGTTTCCATTTTACATTTTGACAAGTTATCAAAATATTGTTCAAACCGATAAGCAGTCTCTTGCAATTGTATCGTGTTCTTCTCAATGTCTTCATGAAGAGTTACGTCAACCTTTATAAAATATTATTATTATTAAGGGGGCAAGCTGGCAGAATCATTAACACACTGGGTGAAATGCTTAGCAGTATTTCGGTCTACTGTTACGTTCTGATTTCAAATTCCACTGAGGTCAATTTTGTCTTTCATCCTTTTGAGGTTGATAAATTAAGTACCAGTGAAATACTGGGGTCAATATAATCGACTAGTTCCCTTCCCTCAGATTTCAGGCCTTGTGCCTTTAGTAGAAAGGATTATTATTATCGTTATTAAGGCTGCAAGCTGGCAGAATCATTAGCATGCCGAGTAAAATGCTTAGAGGCATTTAGTCTGTCTTTACATTCTGAGTTCAAATTCTTCTGAGGTCGACTTTGCTTTTCTTCCTTTTGGGGTTGATAAATTAAGTGCTAGTGAAACACTGGGGTAGGTGTAATCGACTAGTTCCCTCCCCTCAGATTTCAGGCCTTGTGCCTTAGTAGAAAGGATTATTATTGTTATTATTATTATTATTATTATTATTATTATTATTATTATTATTATGCACAGTGCTAAGAACACACATATATTGTTAGCAAAACGCATATTAAAGGAGAGATTATTCTTCAAACATAAACTTTTAAATGAATTAAAGACACAAGTATTTTTGCTTTTTGATTCTCTTCTCAAAGACAGCCATTCAACATTAAAGTGCAAAGCTGATTTGTTTTCCTTTTTATTCACTGCCAGAATCTATCTAAGTTTACATGGTTCCATTTTTAATTTATGTACTTCTAAGACAAGTTTATACAGTGGTAAGTACTTTAAAGATATCTCTCCTGCTGTATAAAACTCATATAAATTTTAATGCTGATTTTGTTCTTGAAAGAATTTTTGTGTGATAGAGTAAATTTCATTAAAGAGATTTCAATTATGCATTACTCATGCTCTTTATAGTGGTGAATTATAATTTTTTCATAGGTGCAGGTGTGGTTATGTGGTAAAGAAGTTTGCTTTCCAACTGTATGGTTCCAAGTTCAGTCCTACTGCATGGAACCATGGGTAGTTGTCTTATAGCTTGGCCAAACAAAGCCTTTGAACAGATCTGGTAAACGGAAGCTGAAAGGAAGTCATTTTGTGTGTATGTGTGTACTCTTTTGTAAATGAGCATCATTGTCATACGAGCAAGGTTGTTCATTTGCAGGTTTCAGTGGAAAACATGTCTTGCCATGGGGAAATACTATTTTGATTGGGAACTGGTAAGAGTTGGCGACAGGAAAGTCATGCAGCCATAGAAAACGTGTCTTAATGAATTATGTCTGACCCATGCCAGCATAGCAAAGTGGATCTTAATGATGATAGTGATGATTTCTAATTAAATTTTACATAGATTGGCCATTAATTAAATACATTTACTGAATTTAGAGCACTAAGTAATTAAAGATGTAGACTCTATTCATTGTCTAGTTTAATACCGCTTATCACTTTGGTGCTCTTAGCAAGATCTAATCTGTAAGCATTTGGGCCACATCTCCAGTGTGAAGGTAACTCAATATCTTGATGTATTGCTTCATCCTGTAGTCACCCATGAGTCTTGGCTTCTTTCTTTCTTTCTTACTTTCTTTCTTACCAATCTCAGAGACCACACAGAGATCATGGCTATTGGCTGTCCTTCTTCCTCTCAGATATTTAAAAAAAGGGTTGCACTTCCTCTAACTCATATTTAAACAAGATTTAATTTAGCTGTAACTTCAGATTCATTAACATTACATGAGTGGGAGATGAATATTCCCCTGGCTAGGTCACCAGTCTATTGTTGACAGCATTCCCCTTGGTAGCTAGATGAACTGAGGCTATTGGACTTGAGTGTCTACTCGGTGGTGGACTCTCTTATCATATGCCTGAGGATTCACCAAGACAGCTGAACAGTGCAGGATTATGGAGAGCAGCCATCAACCTATGAGTGCAAGGTCAAATCTGTAAACTTTCAGTAGCATCTTCCATGTGTCCCTGTCATCTCTTATTCTATCACCACAGGATTTATGAAGAAAATGCGAGTGGGCTGGTGTCTTGGATTGCTGAACAAGCTGCACGATGAATATTATTAGAGGTGCCATGGTTTCCACTCTCTCATCCTTCAAACTCATACTTGTCTGGTGCAACAAGTTCCACAAGACCGATACTTATCAATATGTAGAATTTGTATGGAATTGTGTCTTTTTAGATAAGTTGCTAAAGAAGTGAAGGGCCACTTCAGGCCTGGGTGCATTGGGTTGTCTGTGAGCGAACTTCTTTTGGAGGAGCCTCGTGGTGCTTAGGTGTCTTTTATGTGTTACTCCCACTTTTATGAGTGTCTTTTATGTGTTACTGGCACAGGATAAAAATCACGTGATTAAAATCTTGTAGCGACGAAATAATGTATGATTAGTTTAAAGCAATGAGAACAAATAATAATTACATCTGACAGAGAAATCTGAATGCCAAATAAATACAGTAACCTTTTCGTTACTGTATTCATTTTGAGATGCTCTGTGTTTCTTTCAATTACTTTAAATATAACAAAGAATTTAGTAAAATAACTTAGTGTTAGTAACATAAATTGTGACTAAGGTTTGGTGGAAGGTTTTAATTCAAAATTTATGAAAACAAAACATTTGTACTCAGAGCCAGAGCCATTTTCAGTGGGATTGGTAACAAAAGGGTTAAGAATTGTTTCTCTATAATATATTTTAACCCTTTTGTTACCATATTTCTGTTGAGATACTCTGTTTTTCTTTCAATTACTTTTAAATATAACAAAGAATTTAGTAAAATAATTTAGTTATGATTCAGCTAGTGTTAGGAACATGAATTGTGACTAAGGTTTGGTGGAAGATTTTAATTCAGAACTTATGAAAACAAGACATTTGTACTCAGAGCCAGAGCCAGTTTCGGCTGGGTTGGTAATGAAAGGGTTAAATGTACTCTTATTCTCACCCTCAAACATACAATACTCTATTTTCATCGTTACTGTTTTTTACATTTCACTTTATTCCTATTTATGTTTACTTTTATTAATATATTTAATAAATGCATCAGAAAGTAGGAAATGCTTGAAATTGATGCAAAAGAAAAAGAGTCACTTATTCAAGCCCTTCTCTTGCTATGGTGCATTGGACATCAATGAGTTTTTCTCCACTGTTCTTTCCTCTGAGTTGTTATTTTTGATTTTCTTCCAGTTGGCTCCCTGTTTTTTCAGTTCTGCTTCAGTATCCCACTTCCGGTTATTTTTAGGGTGTTCTCTTGTCTGCCTCACTTGCGAGCGCCAGGTTAGGTCCTGGTTTCCTTGAGGGGAAGATTTCCCTCTGTCTGGTCTTGTTAATTTTGAATTGTCATTGATGTTTCTCTAACTTAGATTTTCTCTGGGTATGGGTTTTGGCCCAGCGCAAATCCATTTTCACCCTTGGAAAATGTGGTCATATTATTCTGGCCTCTGTTTTTTGACTGCTCAGCACGGGAAGCACTATCAGGAGCTTGCACTCTGCTGGTATATGTGTGTGTGTGTGTGTGTTGTGTGTGTGTGTATATATATATATATTATGTTAGGGCATGGACTAGTGTGTTGCACTCATGATCCCTAGATTGTGGTTTCAATTCCTAGACCGGGTGGTGTATTGTGTTCTTGACCAAAACATTTCGTCTCATGTTGCTCTGTGATCACTTTGACACCTGATGCCTGGTACACTGTGCACCTGTCCAGACAACATTGATTTGATGGAGAGAGTGAGCTAATAGGCAGCACAAACATTTGTTCATAATAAACAAATCGTTTGTGTAGGCTGTATGGCAAAAGCTAAATGCTTATATGTCATCTTCAACAGGAGAGTCCATCATGTATATATATATATATAAACATTATCGACCACACATACTGAATGTATATGTGTTGTGTGTTTGCTAGTAGGCTGTGAATTGGTGTGATGGAGATTTCTACCTCAAAGTGCTTGCTTTTAAGACACCTGAAAGTGATGGACAGGTGAGACAACTCACCTCAAATCCCATCAAGTGGATGTATGATGAATGGTTTACATTTATGATCATATCTTTCTTTTCTTTTTTTTTCTTTGTTTTTTTTTTGTTTTGTTTTTTTTGCCATGCATAGCTGTGTAGTTAAGAACCTTGTTTTGCAGCCATGTGGTTTCAGGTTCGGTCCCACTGTGTAGAACCTTGGGCAAGTGTCTCAACTATAGCTTCAGCTCAGTCAATGCTTTGTGAGTGAATATGGTAGATGGAAACTGTAGTAGCTCGTGTGTGTGTGTGTGTGTACATGTATAAGTATGTTTATGTGTGAATGTATGTATGTGTGTCTTTGTGCTTGTGTCTCTCCCACCTCCTCTTGACAACTGTGTTGGTTTGTTTACATGTCTGTAACTAAGCAGTTTAGCAAAAGAGACTGACAGAATAAGTCCCAGACTTAAAAAAAAATTCAGTACTGTGGTTGATTTGTTCAATTAAGCCCTTCAAGGTGGTGCCCCAGCATGGCTACAGTCCAATGACTGAAACATATCATAGAATAAAAGAGAGACTCATTATTCCTAAAACAGCATTTTCTGATGTTACCTTATCTGATGCAGTAGGTCGTGCTTTGTGAGGGATTTAGCTGCTGTTTTTAGTATTGTCTCTTCCTTGTCTTGTATAATGTTTTATGCAGTGTTTTTCATGAGGGGCACCCGAAAGGAATGAAAACCAGGGGGAAATATTGCCATGTTTGTTAAAATTAGATGGTCTTTAACCTGTTAGTATATAAACTGGTCATATCTACCCCAAATATTCAATCTGTTCTGTGTTCAAACAGGCCAGATCCAGCCTTTCATACCTACCCTTCAGTGTCATTCCAAAAATAAGCAGTCACATCATTTTAAAATCTCAAAACAACAAGATAATGTGTAATTAATTCAGAACAGTGTGAAGATATGTGGCCTAAGCACAGGAGTGGCTGTGTGGTAAGTAGCTTACTTACCAACCACATGGTTCCAGGTTCAGTCCCACTGTGTGGCACCTTGGACAAGTGTCTTCTACAATAGCCTCGGACTGACCAAAGCTTTGTGAGTGGATTTGGTAGACGGAAACTGAAAGAAACCTGTCAAATATATATATGTGTGTGTGTGTGTGTGTGTGTGTGTGTGTCTTTGTCCCTCCAACATCACTTGACAACCATGCTGGTGTGTTTACATCCCCATAATTTAGCAGTTCGGCAAAGTGACCGATAGAATAAGTACTAGGCTAACAAAAAATAAGTCCTGGGGTTGATTTGTTCGAAAAGGCGGTGCTCCAGCATGACAACAGTCAAATGACTGAAACAAGTAAAAGAATAAAAGAATAGTTGTTTGGGTGTTCTACTCACAATTGCTAGAGTGTGGGTTCGTTTCTTGGACTAGGTAGCGTGTTGTGCTCTAGTGCTGTGTGGGGATCAGCATGTCAAAGAATAGACCCAGTGTTTCCTCTGCATGTCATAAAAGGCAATTAAATGAGGTTGAGGTAGGATTTGCACTCTGACTCATAAAAACCCTCACCATCAATGACTACCCAAACAGACCCATGGGTTGGATGGTTGTCGCCTGAGTGGTGCAACAGTGCCATCCGCCAGGAGTAGGGAATTACCAACAAATGGTAAATGCAGTGACTCACTGTTACAGCGGATGCCCCTATACTACTACTCTTTTACTTGCTTCAGTCATTTGACTGTGGCCATGCTTGAGTACTACCTTTAGTCAAGCAAATCAACCCCAGGACTTATTCTTTGTAAGCCTAGTACTTATTCTGTTACACTCTCTGAGTGGTTGGTATTAGGAAGGGCATCTGGCTGTAGAAACTATGCCAGATCAGATGGGAGTCTGGCGCAGCCTTCCAGCTTGCCAGCCTTGGTCAAACCATCCAACCCATGCCAGCATGGAAAGCGAACGTTAAATGATGAGGATGATGATGAAACTCTGTTTTGTTTTCTTATTACACTTTACACTTTTACTTGTTTCAGTCATTTTGACTGTGGTCATGCTAAAACACCACCTTTTAGTCAAAGAAATTGATCCCTGGACTTATTTGTAAACTTGGTACTCATTCTATCGGTCTGCTGAACTGCTATGTTATGGGGATGTAAACACACCAAGATCGATTGTCAAGCAATGGTGAAGGGACAATCACAGACACAAACACACAAATAAATATATATATATATATATATATATATATATATACACACACACATGACATGCTTCTTTCAGTTTCCATCTACCAAATCCACTCCTGAGGCTATAGTAGAAGACACTTGCCCTAGGTGCCACACAGTGGAACTGAACCTGGAACCATGTGGTTGGGAAGCATGCATCTTGCCTCACAGCCATCAATAAAGATTTGAGCAGGACTGGTGGGGAGAGAAGGGGGTTGGGGTCTGTTAGTTTAAGGGCCACTGGTTTAGTACATTAAAGCCAAGGCTAAATGCAATTTCCATAGCATATAAGTGATTGAGATTATAACATTCTCCTTTAAACGGGATGCTGATCCATCATAGGGTTATAAGGCACAGGTGTGGCTGTTTGGTTGAGAATCAAGCTTCTCAACCATCTGGTGCTGGGTTCAATCTGAATGTGTGGCACCTTGGACATGAGTCTTCTACTATATAGTGAGTGGATTTAGAAGATGGAAACTGAAAGAAGCCCATCTTATATACATGTGTCAGTGTGTGTGTGTACCGTTCTCTTGACATTATGTGATGGTTTAAATTAGCATTACTGTCATGCAAGCAATGTCCTTCATTTCTAGTCTTCCATGAAAAAACATGTCTGACCATGGGAAATTATTATGTTGCTTGGAAACAGGTGAGGGTTGTCAACGCGATGGGTATCCAGCTGTAGAAAATGTACCTCAACAATTTCTATCTGACCCGTGCAAGCATGGAAAAATGAACATTAAATTATGATGATGATAATGTCTGTCAATATGAGTTTCAAGAATGTCTTTTCCGTGTGGCAGGTATGTCTTAGATAAGAGACAAGAAGTGCATCCAGCTTTTGAAAAATCTGCCTCAATGAATTTTGTTTAATGCATCCGAGTACGGAAAAATGGACCTTGAAACAATGATGATCTTCATCATGGGGATGATGAAACATATATTGAGAAAACAAAGTCACTGCCTTTGATATTGGCAAAATCATTGACAAGCAAGCCTCTATGTCTAACACCTTTTCTATAGATTACAGCAGGATTAGACCTTTCTCTCAGTTCTTATTGTGTCAGCCTATGTTTTTTGGTATCTGCTCCATCGATTTTGATGTCTCCTAAGAACCCATCATTTACTTGCATCTCTTTCTCCTCGTTAGAGACCTCCTGAAATTACTGCTATTCCTACATCATTGTCACCGTCATCATCATCATTTAACACGGATTTTCCTATGCTTGCATGGGTCAGACAGAATTTGCTGAGGCAGGTTTTCTATGGTCGGATGCCCTTCCTATTGTCAAGTAAGATAATATTTCCCCATAGCAAGACAGGTTTTCATGGAAGACTGGAAACAAACAACCCCACTTATGTGATGGTGATGCTCATTTACAACTATCATGTGATGTCTAAACAAAGTCACACACAAATATACATATGAGCACACATACACACACACACACACACACACACACACACACACACACACACACACACACACACACAGAGTATATGACTGGCTTCTTTCAGTTGCTGTCTTCCAAATCTATACATAAGACTTTTGTCAGCCTGGGGCTAAAGTAGAAGGCCCTTGCCCAAAATGCCACAAAGTGGGCTTGAACCCAAGACCCAAGATTTTTAACTACACAACCATGTCTGTGACTTAGAGAATGAGAATGCAGTAAAGTGGTTTGTGCTATACAGATGCAGGATGGAATGGTCTGAGTAAATACCAGGAGAAAAAAAAGTATTAAAGTTTGATCAGTATAAACACTGGTTTCCAGATTCTTTTCTACTCTAGGCACAAGGGAGCCAGTCAATTAGATTGACCCCTGTATGCAACTGGTACTTAATTTATCGATCCCAAAAGGATGAAAGGCTAAGTTGACCTCAGTGGAATTTGAACTCAGAACGTAAATACAGACGAAATGCCGCTAAGTATTTCACTTGGCATGCTAATGTTTCTTATTTCTTTATTGCCACAAGGGGCTAAGCATAGAGGGGACAATCAAGGACAGATAAAGGGATTAAGTCGATGACATTGACCCAGTATGTAACTGGTACTTAATTTATCGATCCCGAAAGGATGAAAGGCAAAGTCGACTTCGGCGTAATTTGAACTCAGAACATAACGGCAGACAAAATACTGCTAAGCATTTCACCCGGTGTGCTAACATTTCTGCCAGCTTGCCACCTTTTTCTCAGATTCAGCACCTTAGGCATGTGAGACATTTTGGCATTGCTGATTTGGCACCGACTTACTTGACATCAGACATTTTAACGTCTTTCTCTCTCTCTCTCTCTCTCTCTCTCCCTCCTCCTCCTCTCTCTCTGTTTATGCACATGAGCATATTACTCATTATGTATATTAAGAGGGGGAAAGTTTTCATATCATTATGTTCAATTAATAAATCATAGTGCCTATGCTAGTGCTATGTAAAAAAACACCCAGTACTCTCTGTAAAGTGGTTGTTGTTAGGAAAGGCCCCCAGTTGTGGAAACCATGCCAAAACAAACAATTGGAGCCTGTTGTAGCTCTCTGAATTGCCAGCTCCTGTCAAACTGTCCAACCCATGCTGGCATGAAAAACATGCTAAATGATGATGATGATGGTGATGTCTCTTCTCCCCCGCTTCTCTTACTCCCATCTCTCTCCTTTTGTATATTTCTGCGTGTGTGCAGTGTCAAAATGTAGTCACCAAAACTGGTCAGATGTCCAGTCCGTGTCCAAACAGCTGCATCCAATTGTCCAATCATCTCATTCCATATACAGAAGTAATTACTGGGCTATTATTCTTTTATTTGTTTCAGTCATTTGACTGCAGCCATACTGGAGCACCGGCCTTAGTTGAAGAAATCAACCCCAAGACTTATTCTTTGTAAGCTTAGTACTTATTCTATTGGTTTCTTTTGCTGAACTGTTAAGTTACGGTGACGTAAACACACAAACATTGGTTGTCAAGCGATGTCTGTATTTGCCCCCGCCACCATCACTTGACAACCGATGTTGGTGTGTTTACATCCCTGTAACTTTGTGGTTTGGCAAAAGCGACCACTAGAATAAGTACTAGGCTTACAAAGAATAAGTCCTGGGGTCGATTTGTTTCGACTAAAGGTGGTACTCCACCATGACTGCAGTGAAATGACTGAAACAATTGAAAAAGAAAAGAATAAGTACTCGAGTTGATTTGTTTGACTAAAACCCTTCTAAGCAATGCCCCAGCATGGTCACAACACAATGACTGAAACAAGTAAAAGATAAAAGATTATACCAAATCATCTCCTAGTTGAGGGCTATACTGCACTTTTTGACTGAGTGGTGATGAACCATATTTGGTATGATATGATAATTACTTGCTTATTTTATTTTTGTGTCACAACCCATGCTGTCTCCAACCCATGCTGGCATGAAAAACATGCTAAATGATGATGATGATGATGATGATGGTGATGTCTCTTCTCCCCCGCTTCTCTTACTCCCATCTCTCTCCTTTTGTATATTTCTACGTGTGTGCAGTGTCAAAATGTAGTCACCAAAACTGGTCAGATGTCCAGTCTGTGTCCAAACAGCTGCATCCAATTGTCCAATCATCTCATTCCATATGTAGAAGTAATTACTGGGCTACTGTTCTTTTATTTGTTTCAGTCTTATTTATCTAAGTCTGATGCAGTTGCCTTTGTTCAAATGGGAAGGTCCTCTGGAAAGAAAGATTGACTTTTAACTGTAAAGTTGAATGATTGCAACTTTTACGTCTTTTAATGACTTTGCAACAATTTTGGGTTGACAAAACTGCAATAATTGATGTCATAAGGTGGTGAGCTGGCAGAAATGTTAGCATGTCGGGTTAAATGCTTAGCAGTATTTCATCTGTCTTTATGTTCTGAGTTCAAATTCTGCCATGGTCAACTTTGACTTTCATCCTTTCGGGGTCGATAAATTAAGTACCAGTTGCATACAGGGGCCAATCTAATCGACTGGCCACCTCCCCAAAATTTTCAAGCCTTGTGCCCAGAGTAGAAAAAAATAATTGATGTTGTTGAATGTTAATTCTCAAAGATTATTTTCTGTGTGTGTGTGTGTGTGTGTGTGTGTGTGTGTGTGTGTTGTACATATGCATGTGTTGAAGATTAAGTTTTGGGGATTTCTAAAATGATAATATTCAAAGTGTTCATATACATCTACTATAGCCTGTGTCATCATCATCATCATCATCATTGTCATTTTAGTGTCTGCTTTTCCATGCTCACTTGGCTCAGATGGAATTTTCTGCAGCTGGATGCCCTTCCTGTCACCAACCCTCACCTATTTCCTAGTAAAGTAATATTTTCCCCATGACCAAACATGTTTGCAGTTAAGATTAGAAACAAAGGACACTCATAATAACAGCACTCACCATTATCATGCAATGTCAAGGCAAGGAAACAGTAACACACATACGCACACACACTCACTCACACATACACACACACACACACGCGCGCGTGCATGCAAACACACACACAGACACATATATGGCATGTAAAAAGCACCATCTGAACGTGGGTGATGCCAGCACTGCCTTGACTGGCTTCCGTGCTGGTGGTACGTAAAAAGCACCCACTACACTCACGGAGTGGTTGGCATTAGGGAGGGCATCCAGCTGTAGAAACACTACCCGATCAGACTGGAGCCTGGTGCAGCCTCCAGGCATCCCAGACCCTGGTCAAACTGTCCAGCCCATGCTAGCATGGAAAACGGACGTTAAACGATGATGATGATGATATATATATATATATATATATATATATATATATATATATATATATATATATATATGTATGTACGAGAGGTTTTGGTATCCAGAAGACCCAAAATGGCAGGTAAGACTATGTAAGTGCTACGAAAGGACTGTAGTTATTTAACTGTCTCATATCGTCTCTGCCTTTCTCTTTATAAATGTCCTAGAAATTTCACACTGCCTTGGCTTTGCTGTTCCATTTTATTTAACACACACACACTGCTGACTACCAAATCCATCTACAAGGCTTTGGTTGGCCCAGGGCTATAGTAGATGACACTTGCTCAAGATGCCATGCAGTGAGACTGAACCTAACTCCATGTGATTGGGAATCAAACTTCTTACCACACCTGCCCCTATTGACACAACTAAATTAATCTCACAGTGGTCCCAATGTTGGGTCTTCTCGTTACTCATTCAGTGGAACTCTCTGCTGATAGAATTGCAAAGAAAATGGTTGAATATTCCAAAGAGACTTGCACTCTTAGTTCAGTCTTCGGAGTGACTCGGTACAACATTAGATGTGACAAACTGGGTCTTTGAATTACAAATAAAGTACATCTGATGGGCTTCTATACAATTCCTTTCTGCCCAGTTTCATTCATAGCACTTGGGTTGATATGAGGATTTTGTAGATGATGCTGGCTCATGGGGTACATAAGGGACTTGATCCCAGACCCTCATGATTGTAAGGTACTTCTGATCATTTTATTCTACCTATACACATCTTGTAAACAGACTTAATTCTTTCATACAAAATTAAAAAAAAAAAAAAACATTTATCTTTTACTTGTTTCAGTCATTGGACAGTCGCCATACTAGGGTATCACCATGACAGTCTAGTTGAACAAATTGACCCCAGAACTTGGTTTTTTTATGCTTGGTACTTATTCTGTTGGTCCCTTTTACTGAACTGCTAAGTTATAGGGGCATAAACAAACTAACACCAGTTGTCAAGTGGTTGTGGGGGACAAACGTAGTTACAAAGAAATGTATACACACTCACACACACACACACACACACACACACACACACACACACACACACACATAGGTTTCTACACAGTTTCCTTTTATGACAGACATATTCACAAGTCATTGGTCAACTCAGGGCTATAATAGAAGACACTTGCCTAAGGTGCCATGCCGTGGGACTGAACCCAAAACCACTTTGTTGCAAAATGGGCTTCTTAACCACACAGCCATGTCTGCACCTAACAATTTTTCTTTACTCTACAAATTTTAGCTTCAATTATGGAAGGCTGGTAAGGAAATTAAAAACATTAATTTGCAATGATGTAAACAGAAGTCAACTTGATGAACTGAATTTTCAGTGTCATGATTGGCAATATGGATTGCATGATGTGATTGTAGACCCCATGTTGAGTCCTGATTGAGCTGAACTATGATCAGCTACGTTCCAGCCATGACCATCTCATCTAACTTTCAGTTATGGAGTATCTAGGACTACATTATCCAATCTGCCCTTCCAATGCTTAAGAAAAATATGGGTTGAGATTTGACTGTTGTTTCTAGCAAGTCGAGCATCCATTTAGAGAGGCACTCTCTTTTACTTGCAATAATTGTTGCTGGTGTTGTCCTAATTTTCAAATCATTATTTTTAATTGCTGCATAAATGACGTTGAGATTTCTAGTCACATGTTATCATTGACACCCATTAAACATTTTGCTGTTTAACCCCAGGCTGGCTCTGGTTGTCCAGAATTATGATCAAAAACAATCCAGCTATATAACCTCTTACTTATTTTTTTAAAAGTTTTTTTTTTACTTGTTTCAGTCATTAGACCGTGGCCATGCTAGGGTACCACCTTGAAGAATTTTTCTTTGAATGAATTGACCCCACTTTTTTTTAAGGCTGGCATTTATTTTATCTGAACTGCTAAGTTAGGGGGGATGTAAACGTGCCAATGCCGGTTGTCCAGCAGTGGTGGCAAATCGACGCAGATACAAAGACACATACACACACATACAGATTATATGTATATGACAGGCTTCTTTCAGTTTCCATCTACCAAATACACACACAAAGCTTTTGTTGGCCTGAGGTTGACCTTGTTATATTTTATATGCCATCAGATATGGTGTGGTGGTAAGAAGCTTGCTTCCCAACCACATGGTTCTGGGTTCAGTACCACTGCATGGCACCTTGGGTGAGGGTCTTCTACATTTTTATTGCTAACTTTTACATAGCTGGGGCTTGAAGTGTTTATGAATGCATACCTGATCGTTATAGACTCTATACGAGATCTTTTTTACTCAGTAGTTTTATAAAATACATTTGAAAACTTTCACATACATTAAAAGCTACTAGAAATTTTAGCATTTTCTCATAGGTGTAATGCATAAGAAGGTAGAAAGAAAGTAGAAGTTATTTTACATCTACATGAAAGTTTTCACAGATATAAAATGGCTATCAAATTTGTTAACAGAAAGACATTATATATATCTATAAATCTATGTCTGTATCTATATATGAAAAGAAATATATATATATATATATGGGGCTTTGTTGGAGCTGGATTTTCTACGGGGATCATACTCTTGCTTACCACCAACCTCAGTTTCTAGACACGAGTGGTCCTGAGACCAAGGCCTCTACCATGATTTTTAAGAAATGTGGTGGGAAGCCTCATGATAACAAAGGAGAATGGACACCAGCCAGCCAGCCCAAAGGTTGGGTGGGCTGCACTTGCCTACATTGGTTGCTATGGCATTGAGGTAGATCTGGCCACCCCCTGTTAATGGAGACAAAACCCGGATTTAAAACACTAGATGATGATGATATATATGTGTGTGTGTGTGTGTGTGTGTGCGTGTGCTGAACCTTTCTTTAAATTTGTTGGGTGTTCTTTTTTTGTTTTCAACTTCTTAAACTATAGAAAAGCTTTATCTCTTTTATGTTGTTACATGTAACGTGCTAATGTCATAAAAAAGACCTTTTACCTTTACGATTTACATTACCCTTTTTTAAAATTTTGTTAGCATTTATGTAGTCAGGGTTTAAAGTGTTTATAAATGGGTACCTGTTATTTGTAGAACTTTTTACTCAGCAGTTTTACAGAATGCATTTGAAAAACACAAATTAAAAATTACTGGAAAATTTAATTCCCAATTAGAAAGGACCTAGTTATAATCTGATATTCATTTTTAAAAAAATACTATATTTACTCATGTATAAGTGGCACCCTTAATTTAGTGTTTAAATCTTGCTACAAATTTTTTTCCTTTCATAGTTTAAGCTTTGCCCCATATAAGTCATATCCCAGTTTTTTTCCATTAAAATAAAGTATTTGACTATGTGACTTATACACAAGTAAATACAGTATACAAGGGGATGCTGAAAAGTTCCTGGTTTTAAGGGTATCATGAAAGGCCTGGTTGGAGGCCCAACCTTCTGGGTTCTTTCACAGGGCTTAGAAAAACTGAAGGCTCGCTGCAATAAGTGTGTGATTCTGAGAGGAGAATATGTTGACTAAAAAAAATCTTAATTAACTGATCCTCCTGTATTTTCTTTTACTCAAAGCCAGGAACTTTATAGCATCCCCTCATGTATATATATATATATATATATATATATATATGTATATATATATATATATATATATATATATATATATATACACACACACATATATATATATATATATATTTAAAATATATTCTGCAAAGTGACTTTTTTTTAAGGTATGTTTTGTAAAACATAACTAAACTATTAAAGTTTAAAAATTCACAAAAAGATATTTTTTTTTATTTTGATTTCAACAACAACAGCAGCAACAACAACAAAAATATGAATACCATTTAGAACTCACTTTGGTAGTTTGTATTTGATTTTGTGGCATTTCTGTTGGACTGAAATGAGGAAAGCGAAGGGGTTTGCTAAATATTGGTGTTAAAAAGTTTGATGTTATTTTCTGCGACATTGTAAGGTGAGGTAAAATCCGTTGTCCAATGAAAATAGGTATCCTGAATCTTAGTTTCCCGCTTAATCCAGAAAAAGTGATCTCAACCTGTAAGTAGTGGGACACTTGAAATAATTTGCATTTGTACTGACTGATACACAGGGCCGCATTCTTGTGAATAGGAAGAAAAATCTGGAATTTATTTTCCTTCTTTTCATTCTGTGATGGTTCCTCTATTGGACTAGGGTCCTTTGAGCGCACATGCGAAATGCATTTAGAAAAACGTTCACTCTTTTCTTCAAACTGAACCAACTGGTTAAGTGTTCCTGTAATTTTCGAAACTGATTTTGTTGGCCATCCTGGGTCGATGGCTATCTGGAGACCAAGGCAGATCCTCTCTCCTGGTTCATATAACCTCTTGTCAAGAGTTAAGACAATGTGAACTTGTTTTCCACGACTGAACTTTAATTTGGTTTTCTCTTCATGATTCACAGGAATCAGTGCCTCTGACAGTCTGTTTACTAGGCTACTGGGAGATTCTTCAACTTGAAAGTGTTTCTTTCTCAGTAGCACAGTATGGGGATCCCTTGATTGAAAATTGTGGCTTGAGGGATGAATGTTGAGGGGTGTATGAATATATATGGCTATAAAGTAGGTAATTTCTAATACAACTGTGTTTTTGTCTTCATAGAGCAATGATGATGGTATATCTGGTGGTAACCAGAATTTATACTGTGAGCTGTACAAGCCTGGCATGGCAATCATCCTTTCATGAGGATTACCCAGAACAGCAAACTTTTTATTCATGAAAACCTTTTTAGGAGCACCTCCGATTCCTGTTTGTAGATATGTAGCACTGCTTTGACCAACGATAATCATTTCAATAAATTGTAGCTCCAAAGGATGTTTTATGTAAAACTCCAAGTCAATAGTCATCAGTTCACCAGGCTCATAATTTGCATCATCTGCTTTCTGAGTGTAGATTTGAAAATATGATATTGGGCTTGAGTTCCGTACCCTGTGTGTAGATCTACCCAGAGTTGGAAAGGTTGTAAACACTTGGTGTATATCTCTACTCGATAGTGACTTTCGGATTGGTGCTCGATGGCGTGTATGATATGTCGACTGACTCAAAGTTTTCCTTCTTAGAGTTGTCATCTTTCAACCAGTTATTGAATCTGAAAAGTGATTTCTGATTCTGTCAGGGAAATTTTTTCTTAAACTTGTATGATTTGCAGAAATCTCTGTTATGATGACACGTCTCCAGTTGAAGAAAATAATTTCTCAGCAAATCTTATTTATTTTGCTTTTCAGTGTTAAAGCTGTTGAGGAGTAGTTGCAGATTGTAGACTGTAATCTTTATTGTAGATATATGTGCTAGCAAACTGGTTAAAGCACTTCTATACTCACAAATTTTTTTGTTTCTGTTTTAGTTTTTATTAAAGGTGTGTCATTGTAAAATGATGTATCCAGCAAGCAATTTCTTTTTATAGCTTAAGACGGTAACTTTTTGTTTTTTGTGGTTTCCATGCACACAGTACAGATAATGTTCGCCTCTGGGGGAGAAAACAGGTTCTACCTAAGTGTCAGTTGCCAGCACCATACTGATTGACCAATAATGAAGCTGGATTGATATAGAGAATGTTAAACACATTGTTCCTTTAAATTATGGAGGATATATATGTAAATTACCAATTCAGTGTCTGAGTTATTTATTCATTCCATTTCCAACTTATATACTGGGAAGAAAATACAAAGCAACATTCCGTTATGTAACTTTTCTATGTTAACTACCAGTATGATTGGCTCCTGGTTATTGTTGCCTTCTTTTTTTAAACAAGTAATTTTTTTTTCAATTTGCTGAATGATATTTCTAAATTTCCCATGAAGGCATATGCTTTCATTTTATCTGATTGTTTTCTTGGGAAAAATGTTTTGTGGAGATCTAATTTGAATAAACTGACATGAAACAAGAAACAAATCACTGTTGTTTAATAATAACAAACTAGAACTTGATGAGGGAAGCATTTCAACTCTCTCTCTCTCTCTCTCGTTATCTATCAGATGCAGTGGGACTGGCATGAGACAATTGGGTGTAGCTGTTTGGACATTGATGATTTGGCCTGGCTGACTGGACATCCAGCTTGTTTTGGTGACAGTACTTTCTGGTGCTGGAGGAAAATTTACACACTCACACACACTTGTGCTCAGAAGTGTGTGTGTGTGTGTAAAAACCATGCCAAAAGTGACCTTGCCTGTGCAAGTACCACATAAAAAGCACTCAGCCCACTCTGTAGAGTAGTTGGTGCTAGGGAGGGCATCCAGCCACAAAAAAAAAAGATGCCAAAACAGACACAGAAGTCTGGTGTAGTCTTCTACCTGGTCAGATCCTGTCAAACCATCCAACCCATGCCAGCATGGAAGGCGGATGTTAAACGATGTTGATGGTGTGTGTGTGTGTGTGTGAAGGCATGTGGCCTAGTGGTTGGGGCAGCCACACTTCTGAGATTGTGGTTTTGATTCTCAGGCTGGTTGCACATTGTGTTCTTGAGCAAAGCACTTCATTTCATGCTGCTTCAGTCTGCTCAGTTGTAAATGGGTAACCCTTCCAAGTGGGGGGAATGTTGGCCTGCTCCCCTAGCCAGCAGAGTAGCTTCATTTGAAAGCTAAAATAATACAAAGTGCATTGTGACTAGCGATGTATAACAACATCTGATAGTCTGGTCAATACTGCAGTTGCTATTTTACTCTACTGGACCCCACTCCCACTCCATAGCTGTTTGACGTTTAAAAAACCCTATATATTTGAGTATTATTAGGAATTATATTAAAAAAAATTGTTTAAATATTTTGTTTATTGAAGAAGTATAACCAATTTATTGCAGATAATTTTCAACCACAAAATCTTACATAAACCCCAGTTCAGAGCCACTGAGAAAGAATTTGAACAGTGGGAAGGGAGTTCTTGATAGATTCAGATGTGGGAGATTTAAGATTAATTGAACCAGTTTGAGGAAGAGGAGAGGTGTACTGACTTGGTGTAAGAAGACATGGTTTGTCAACTGTATAAAGATGTCAAACTCAGAAGAATCGATGGCATTGGGTTGGCAACTTGGGAAAAGGGGCATAACCTGACTATAGACTAGTAATTGGAGTGTGTTAATGTATTCATATTTGCTAGCTGTTGTTTCTGGCTTTGAGAAAAAGTTGTAACCTTTGTGATAGAAATATTTGTCATAATACTGTAGAAGACAGCTGGAAACTATTCTATGCGTTTCTTTCATTATTTCTTAATTTCAAGTCCCAACTTCTAATCCCACCAAATATTATGAAGAAATAATTATCTCCCTTGTATTAACTGTCCACTAGGGAACTCCATGTATTCCAGTACAGCTTTCCCAATAAAATATCAATTCTTTCTCTGCAAGGTTTGTGTCTCTTGCATATTTTTTTTATTGCTGTTACTTGTCTGTCAAAACATGAGAATGTATAAAGTAACTGAAGTTGGTATGTGGGTTTTGCTGAGATAGCTGAGAGAGAGAGAGAGAGAATGTGGGGGAATGTTTTTGTGTGAAAAGGTCAGAGTGTCAAAAGAAAACCTGTTGGACCTTTATAATGATATACAAAAAGTAATGCCACAATACAGTGCAGTGGAAGCAGGTGCAAACCAGCTGTGCACTTGTATGTTTTTTTTTTCTGGTTGACAAACAAATGACAAATTTCTTGTTAATGTTATAAAAGTTAAAAGTAAGATTCTGTCATGAAATGAAGATGATAAACATATATTTATATAAGTCATACCCCTAATTTAGTGTTAAATTTGGTACAAAGATTGCATGCATACCATGGCAGTTTTAGCTTTATCCCATGTATAAGTCACAACCCTGTTTTTGCAGTTTTTATAAAGTATAAAAATAATGCAACTTATAAAGGAGTAAATGCAGTAAGTTCACCAAAAGTGGATTTTAAAAGATTTTTTTTAACAATTTGCATTAGCAGGACTGTATTAATATGTCAGATATTTATACTAACAAGTTCTTGAGTCACAAAATACTACTAAATTGGAACCTAATAGAAAAATACTGTCTGTCTGTCTGCCTCTCTGTGTGTCTGTCTGTTTGTATGTCTGTCTCTCTCTCTTTCACTGACACACACACACGGCATCGTGTTCACATGGATGTAAACTTGATGCATCTGATCCTAGGCATTATAGTTTTAGTTCATCTAAGTAAAATATTTAATCACTGAATGTACTCAATGACTCATTAAGTAGTTGGTGCTATGAATTTATGTCTGAATTATACAAACAGGAAGAATAGAACATAGAAAAACCCATGCCAGCATGGAAAGTGGACGTTAAACGATGATGATAATGATGATGATGATGTGAATAAACAAGTGTTACATTTGATAGAGTAATCCGAATGCTAAAGGGCTAAATCTTTGATTATACATTCGAATTTTTCTATTAAATGGACAATACAGCTGTGGCTGTGTGGTTAGAAGTTTGGCTCCCAATCACATGGTTCTGGGTTCACTCCCACATTGTGGTACTTTGGGTAAGTGTCTTCTATTATAGTGTCGGGGCCAATCAAAGTCTTGTCAGTGGATTTGGCTGACAGAAACTGAAAAAAGCCTGTCATATATATATGCGTGTGTGTGTGTATCTTTATGTCTGTGTTTGTCCCCCACCACCACTTGCTAACTGGTGTTGTTGTGTTTACGTCTCCATAACTTAGCAGTTTTGACAAAAGAAACCGTTGGAATAAATACCAGACTTTAAAAAAAACAAAAAAACGTACAGGGGTTGATTCATCTAACTAAAAATTCTTCAAGGCGTTGCCCCAGTATGGCTGCGGTTTAATGACTGAACTGAGTAAGATATAAAGGGAAATATAAAAGAATACATGAAACAGATTCCTGTAATTCCCATGTAATGTCAGCTTCAACTAAAACATGTTTAATGTTTTATCTTCAGCCCTGTATCTCCATAGCTTTGTCACTTTTCACATAAAGTAGTAAATATGTAGGTGTAGTTAGCATAAAACATATTTGATGGATTCCCAGAAAGGTCATTGTTTTTAGGAAAGGAAGGCAGTGTGTAAGGATGGTTGGCAGGGTGGGGGTTAGTAAAAGTGGGCAGTTGAGCATACTGGAATAACCAGCCTTCAAAATGTAAACCAGTTTATCAGACAGCAAGGTTTCCAAAGTAATGCAGCACAGCAGAGACCAATAAATCAAGCCAATGATCAATAGCAAATAAAACTCAGAATCCAAATTAATTAGCTCTGGTCTGTGTCGACAAAAATCATTTAATAAAGCTTGGAAATTTTAATAAATTAATATTCTTTTCTACTCTAGGCACAAGGCCTGAAATTTTTGGGAAGGTGGGGCCAGTTGATTAGATTGACCTCAGTACACACCTGGTATTTAATTTATTGACCCTGAAAGGATGAAAGACAAAATTGACCTTGGTGTAATTTGAACTCAGAACCTAAAGACAGATGAAATATCGCTAAGCATTTCTCCTAGAGTGCTAGTGATTCTGCCAGCTTGCTGCTTTTTATTCGTTTCTAATCTAGGCACAAGGCCCAAAATTTTGGGGGAGGGGACCAGTTGATTAGATTGACCCCAGTACACAACTGGTACTTAATTTACTGACCCTGAAAGGATGAAAGGCAAAGTCGACCTTGGTGGAATTTGAACTCAGAATGTAAAGACAGATGAAATACCGCTAAGCATTTTGGCCGGCGTGCTAATGTTTCTGCCAGCTTGCCACCATAATTGGAATTAGATAATTCTTTTCTACTCTAGTCACAAGGCCCGAAATTTTTGGGGAGGAGGCCAGTTAATTAGATCGATCCCAGTGCGCAACTGGAACTTAATTTATCGACCCTGAAAGGATGATAAGCAAAGTCGACCTCAGCAGAATTTGAACTCAGAACATAAAGACAGACAGAATACCGCTAAGCATTTCACCCAGTGTGCTAACGTTTCTGCCAGCTCGCCGCCTTTTTAATAAATGAATATTGTGTAGGTGGATGGGAATGCTGATGTTTTGAATAATAATGCTTTCTTGAAGTGAGAAATTTCAAAGTGTATAAAATAGTACTAAGCAAAAAAGAAGCTTGAAGGATCTGGGAGAGAGGGAGTGAGAAGGTTCAGGTGTGGCTTTGTGGTTAAGAGGTTTGCTTCCCAACCACATGGTTTCCAGTTCAGTCCTACTGCTATAGTCTTTGACCAACCAAAGATTTGTGGGTAAATCTGGTAGACAGAAACTAAAAGAAGCACATCGTGTGTGTGTGTTTGTCCTGCACCACCACTTGACAACTGGTGCTGCTTTAGAAAATTACTATTTTTAAATCTCTTTGTTTACATCCCTGTGACTTAGCAGGTCAAAGCACCATCCGAACGTAGCTGATGCCAGCGCCACCTTGACTTGCTTCCGTGCTGGTGGCATGTAAAAAGCACCAACCGATCATGGCCATTGCCAGCCTCGCCTGGCACCTGCATTGGTGGCACGTAAAAAGCACCCACTACACTCACGGAGTGGTTGGCGTTAGGAAGGGCATCCAGCTGTAGAAACACTGCCAGATCAGACTGGAGCCTGGTGCAGCCTTCTGGCTTCCCAGACCCCGGTCAAACCGTCCAACCCATGCTAGCATGGAAATCGGACATTAAACGATGATGATGATGATGATATATATATATATGTGTGTGTGTGTGTGTATGATGAGCTTCCTTCAGTTTCCAGCTATGAAATCCACTCACAAGGCTTTAGTTGGGCCACAGCTATAGCATCAGGCTTAATTTAATTTAAACAGTCAGTTAGGGGCTAACTTACTAACTTCAGACTCAAGTCTCTCTCCAGCTTATCATCATTCCGATTGCTACCTTTGTTTTAATGTCCACTTTTCCATGTTTGCATGTCTTGACCAGAATTTTATTTAGGCAAATTTTCTATGACTGGATGCCCTTGCTAGTGACACCTGTTGCCAGTGACATCTCTCTTGTATTAACACAAACTACAATGACAAACTAAGACTACTGTATTTTCTGGCATACAAATCAACATAGTATATAATGTTAACATGTAGTGTAAACATTCAAACATCGTCACTATCTTTCCAAATCCTTCTGCATTTCCCATGGAATTTTTGGTCCTCCAAAGTCGTCTGGGTGCATAAGTCAACCTACGTCTCTTGGCTACAAATTTTAACCTTAAAAAAATTTGACTTTTATGTTGGAAAATACAGTTAGCGATAACCTTACTGCTGTTGTTGCTTAAGTTACATTGAGTTTCCTGTGACTTAAGTAATTTTAGAACTTGAATCTTCAGTTACGAGAGAGAGAGAAATAGAATGAGAGAAACACATGTACACAACAAAAGTCTCTTTGACAACATTCCGTGGATTTGGTCATCAAGAACAGAGACAAGATCTCACAAAGCTCCCATTAAAAACACCGAGCACGTGGCTTAAAATATTGCGTGCTTTTCTTTTTTTAAATAAAAATTCTTTCCTATGACTAACTTAACAGTTTATTAATTTGTATAAATTTACTCTAAACTATTTGTTGTTGATTTTTATTTTTTCTGATTCATTTCTATAAACATTGAAAATGTAAATATCACAAAATATTCTCTTTATTTTATTTATGACAAAGCATCATCACAATTCTATTTTGAATCTGTTACATTCTATTGCCTTGTGTTGTATTATTGTATTGCTTCATTCATTGAAATCAAGATCTCTCAATTCACCATAACATTCTATGTATGACTGTATGTGTGTATATTTACAAGCACAGTGTGTGTGTGTGTGTGTGTGTATGTGTGTTGCATGTAAGTGTTTGTATGTGCTTAATTTGTATTCCTCACAAACATCACTCCTCACACAGACATAGACCTCGGAGTAACGGAACCCTCACATTAAAACAATGTCGTCAACTTTATAGAGTTAGCACCAATAATATATTCAGTGCATAGCCTCAAGGAGTATGTTTGTACTATGAATGTCAGTTACCCTGACGTCTGCCACAGACTCAGCCAGTCTCTCAACTGCAGTTTCTGTTGCCAATTAATGCGGTAAATATACTTGATACTGTATTTTTTCAGGACTTTTAAAAATTTTATCTAATCGCAGATGCTCGATAACAGACAGTATTATTTTTCAAAACCCTATCTCGCAAAAGCACTCAGGTTCAAATCTGCTCTCTCTTTTAGATACACACATGCCATCACTATCATCATCATTTTAATGTCCACTTTTCGATGCTTGCATGGGTCAAATGGAATTTGTTGAGGCAGATTTTCTAGCCCTTCCTGTTACCACCCTTCATCTGTCTCCAAGCGAGGTAATATTTCCCCATTGACAGACATGTTTTACTTGGAATCTTGGAAATGAAGGGTACCACTTAAATGACAGTGGCACTCATTTACAACAATTACACCAGGTCAAGACAAAGATGCTAACTCAACACATACAAACACATGCATACACACAAACACACACACACACACACACACACACTCTCTCTCTCTCTCTCTCATTCGCACACACACACGTGGTGAGCTTCTTTTAGTTTCCATCTATGAAAGCCATTCACAAAGCTTTAGTTGGGTCAGAGCTATGGCAGAAGACATTTGTCCAAAGTGCTGCATGGGGGGAATGAACCTGGAAACAAGTGGTTGGGAAGCAAGCTTCTTAATCACACAGTCACACCTGCACCTATTACACTCACACTTGCATACACACATATGCATATATATAATGCGGTCAATGCCAGTGCTGCCTGACTGGCTCCTATGCTGGTGGCACATAAAAAGCACTATTCAAGTGTGACAGATGCCAGTGCCATTTGACTGGCTCTCATGCCAGTGGCACGTAAAAAGCATCCACCACACTCTTGGAGTGGATGATGTTAGGAAGGGCATCCAACTGTAGAAACTTTGCCAAATCAGATTGCTGCATGGTACAGCCTCCTGGCTTGCCAGTCCCCAGTCAAACTGTCCAACCCATACCAGCATGGAAAGTGGAGTAGATGTTAAATGAATGTTGATGATGATGATGATGATATATTTATATATATATGCATGAGGACTTGGAAATTTCTTGTTTGATACGTAGGTGTGCATTTAGCCTGTCAGGGTGGGTTATACTCTAGTCTGTGGTGAAGGCAACTTACCCAGAAGATTGAGAACTCTAACAGAGTTATGTTATTCATTAAGTTTGTGACAAACATTGACACCAACTTTCTGCTATTGGCGTTTCCAAATGTTAGTGGCTATAATATTGGCTGTTAGACCCTCATACATTGAAACTGATTGGAGAATCAGGAGAATAAGAGAATACATACATAAAACATTCAAATCTGCACATGCACTGACTTTAAATACTGTACACATTCACACAAACATGTACAAATACCCTGTTGATGTTGTTGAAAATTCCAATGAAGGAGCCTTAAATCTAGGTTAGAAACCTGGCAAGAAATCTTGAAATAAAACTGAATAACATACATACATACACACGTACATGTACATATATACATACATACTTACTACTATCAGTTGTGTCCTCAAAAATAGAAAACATACATTGATTACAGTCAAATTGTGTATTTTAGGTCAAACCAGTAACTATTTTCATGCTTATGGGAAAACATCTAATAATATGAATATTTTATGTAATGTCTGTCATATTACTTGATATACATTTTCAGTTCTCACTATCTCTTTCTGTATTATCTTGTTTTTTACTTTAAATTAATAGCGATCGTTTTATTCCGTTTCATTTGCTTCACTTGGCTTAACTGCTGATGTAATGACATTGCATTATAATTAGACAACCAGGTCAGGTATACTTTTAAGCAATCTTCAGTGAATTCACTACCTCTTCCATCTGATATGAACTGAACATTCAATTTTTTTAATTCTGAGAAACTAAGATTCTGAATCATAACTCTGAGCACCTTTTCAAACTCCACCTGTCTAACATCCATGAACATGTTTACAAAGTCAGAAAAGAGCACATCTTCCATGACTTTCGGAAGAATTTTTTCATGCTAAGAGTTGCTGAAGTATGGAACAAACTGCCAGCATCAGTTGTTAGTTGTCGGAGCACTGCATCCTTCAAAACTTCCATGCTTCTTGAGATTTGCCTACACTACACCTGATTTTTCTCCTCTCCATACACACGCAAGCATGTATCTGACTCATACACTGTTCACTTTCCAGACTATTGTACATTACTGTATATGCTATTTATACACTTTTGACAAGTTGTGGTGCACCTGAGCACTGTATACATTAATTTCATTATATTATATTATATTTTAAAATTTCTAATTAGAAGATTTTTACTTGACACAATCCCCATCCACTGAGTCAAACACCTTATGGAGGTTGATGTAGGTTGCAAGCAGCCCATGCTGAAAGCTCTGCTTGCATTCAATGAGTACACAAAGAGCCAGGATCCTGTCAGTAGTTGAACTCTTTGGCATGAACCCTTGAGATGTGTCCTGTTACCTGTATGATTCAAGAGTGCCAGCCCAGGCTGTTTGACCATGTTGCTTGATTTTGTGAGTTAGACCCTGTTTACCATGTTGTCTTCACTGAGGATCTGGCTGAGTTGATGGCTCATGTTGGTTGACTACATGCTACATAGTCACAGTAGATGAGGAGGCATCTTGCAGAAATGAGGACTGGTTGAGACTTTGCTTGATGGGTCACCCGGGAGGATCCAGGGATATACTGACAAAGGGTGAATGCAAGTGTTTTCGACGATAGCCCTGGGCCAACAAATGTTATGTGAGTGAATTTGGTTGACTGTAACTACAAGAAACCCATTGGTAAATGATGACGATAATGTTGATATTAACTCTTCATCATCATCATCATTTAACATTCGCTTTCTATGCTAGCATGGGTTGGATGATTTGACTTGAGGACTGGCGAACCAGATGGCTGCACCAGGCTCCAGTCTGATCTGGCAGAGTTTCTACAGCTGGATGCCCTTCCTAATGCTAACCACTCAGAGAGTGTAGCTACTAATTTCAATTAATTAATTTTTCAAACATTAAAGCAAGAGACCATTAAGCAGGGTGTTGCTATCATCATCATCATCATGTCTGCTTTTTCCATGCCACAATGGAAAAAAGATTTGAGGTACTGTTGTTCAGCTGGACATCCTTCCTGATGCCAACCATTTCATGTTTTCAGTTAAATACTTTGTTTCAATGGCTTTCAGATGTTTTTACTTATGGAGGACATAAGTGACATCTCTGTCATCTCTGTCTAAGCAGCCTCAATGAAAAGACACACACGCACACACTCTCTCTCTTTCTCTCTCACTTTTGAAGCTACACAGCCATGCTTGTTGTCCAACATATAATGATTCATCATTTAACATTCACTTTTCCATGCTTGCGTGAGTCAGATGAGAATTGTTTGGGTGGATTTTCTATGACTAATCCTCACTTGCCAACCCTCAATTGTTTCCAAGCAAACTTGTATTTCCTATGGCCAGACATGTTTTCACAGAAGACAGAAAACAATCATTACATGCGCGACAATAATGCTCATTTATAACCACTATGTCAAGACAAGGGTACACACACACACACACACACACACACACACGTATGTATATTGAACTGAATTCTTTCATGTTTTGCTCTACCATGCAAAGGGCTTTGGTCCATCTGGGGCTATAGCGGAAGACAGCTTCCCAAGTTGCTGTCCTGTAGAACTGAACCCAAGTCCTCGTGTATGGGAAGCAAGTGCCTTAATCACACACCCATGCTTGTATCTAAATGTGGGTGTATATATTTATGTGTGAGTGTGTGTGAATGTGGCCAGACCCCCTTAGAGTGTGTGAATTTAAGGGCCAAAACACTTGCCTGAGGGGAGTTGCTTCTCTGAAGACCTTCTGCTGTTCAGCTGTCTTGAGAGAGAGAGTTTCTTATCACTATGTGTGTGTGTGTATATATATATATATAAATGTATGTATATTTTTTTTAAAGCGTACAAGTAAGGAAAAAAATAAATAGTTACCAGGGTAGCAAAAATTCACATATATAATTAAAAAGTAATGCCATAATACATTATGGAGGATATATCATAAACAATAATTATTTATGAATATATCGATGGCCAAACATGTTATCATAAAATATATAGAAGCAAAACGTTTATAATTTTGAACAAGTCACAATTATAACTAAGAGAGTTTTAAAAACCCTTACACGTATTATATATGAGGGGGTGCTGAAAAGTTCCTGGCTTTGGGTGAAAGAAAATACAGGAGAGTCAGTTAATTATGATTTTACGCATCGTACTCCCCTTTCAGATTCGCACATTCATTGCAAGGGTATTTCAGTTTTCCTAAGCCCTGTAAAAGAAGTTGGAACGTTGGGCCTCCAACCAGGCTTTTCACAACACCCTTAAAGCCAAGAACTTTTCAGCAACCACTCACTCGTTTATATGTTTGTGTGTGCATATGTTTGTATGTATTTGCATGTATGCATTCATATCTATAGTCTATCATTATCCTTTTCTTTTTTCTTTTTACAGTGAGGAAGAAAAGGATGGAATTGTTTGTCTGTGGGAAGGATACTATGGAGACATACGACTGCAAACGTTCGACATATTTTCCAACAAGGTCATCAAGAGAGTATCCCTTGGTTTTGACCATAGTCTTTTCATCAGCCAAGAAGCTGAGGTGTTTGCTTTGGGCAGTAATAGCCATTGTCAATTGGGACTCAATGGGTTGACAAAAACCTCAATCACTACCCCACAAATATTGGAAATATTCAATGGTGAGTAATTATTTTTACAGACGTTTATGTATTGATTTCATATCCAGGCACAATAAGCTACAGATTTATTTGGAAGAAGGAATCGGATGTGTGTCATTCATGCCTTTCTCGGCAGTGTTAGTGCTATTACATGAGCACATGGCACGGCTCTGTGGTTAAGAACTTTGCTTTGTAAACATCAGCCAAGTGGTTTCATGTTTGGTGCACAAGTGCTGTAGGTGTGTGTCTTTTACCACATCTTTGGGTTGACCAGCATATTCTGAGTGAAACAGATGGAAACTGTGTGGAAACCTCTCATATATACACAGACATCTCAAAAGTAGACAGACACCACCATTTTTGAAAGGTCTATTTCTAGAAATAAAATAATGTCATTTAATACATTTAAGTACTTAATCTAGTACTTAATAGACATGCCTTGTGTAGTTTTTTTATGTGTCTGCACTGTATGTGTGTGTGTGTGTGCGCATGTGAGTGTGGCCAAGCCCCCTTAGAGTGTGAGAATTTAAGGGCCAAAACACTTGCCTGAACGAGTTGCTTTTCTAAAGACCTTCTGCTGTTCAGCTGTCTTGAGAGTTTCTTATCACTTATCTGTCTGCACTGTATAATGAGGGACATCTATTTACTTTTGAGATGTCTGTGTATATTGTTGAGCAATATATTCCTCATTATGGCATAATGTTACCAATGGTTTCACTCCATCTATTGCATTTGGCAATACTGACAATTTCTCACACATGCTGACCAGAAGCACATGGCCTCTTTTGTGTTGAAGGTAAATATACAGCCCTGGTTCACATGAACTAGAACAGTGGTTCCCAACTTGGGGTCCCGCAAAGGTAGTACTGGGGGTCTGTGAACTAAATTCAAAATTTCATTCACATATATATATATAAGGATAGGCATATTAAAAGGAGTCCATGGGAGAACACATTTAAATAAAAGGGTTGGAAACCACTGAAAAGGTTGGGAACCGCTGAACCAGAATAAAAAAGTGGTGAACACTTAGGATATTTTCTGGGAGGGAAAGAAAAGCCGTCTCTCATGGAATGATATCAGCTGTGACTGAAGAGTTTCAGGTGTGCATGTGTACTTTTTTGGGTTTTTTTCTCTTTTCTTAAAAAGGAGACAACTAAATTGCCAAAAGGAATTTTCTTTCAGGAGGACAGCAGTGAAATATTTCGCTTAAAAAAAAAATTATGTGGGTATGCACTTGCACACATACACATGAACACATACAAACACACTATGTTGTTTAGGAAAGCATAACAAATAATATGCATATAATAAATTAATTTGTGGAGGCGCGTGGCTTAGTGGTTAGGGTGTTAGCACCATGATTGTAAGATTGTGGTTTTGATTCCTGGACCGGGCGACGTGTTGTGTTCTTGAGCAAAACACTTCGCTTCATTTTGCTCCAGTCCACTCAGCTGGCAAAAATGAGTAACACTGCAATGGACTGGTGTCCCATCCAGCTGGGGAACACATACACCATAGAAACTGGAAAACCGGGCCCATGAGCCTGGCTAGGCTTTAAAAGGGCACATTTATATATTTATTTATAATAAATTAATTTACCATGACCTCTTGTAAAAACGTCTGTGTTAAATGTCTTTAAAAACACATTTAATCAGACTGGATATCCTTGTGTAACGTAATTTATTGTATTTTCTGTTTCAGGAAAGGAGATAACAGAAGTGGCATGTGGAAAACAGTACAGTGCTGCTGTGTCTTCCTCTGGAGATGTTTTTACTTGGGGTGATTCCACAAAAGACCAGTGTGGTTTGGGACGTTCTGAGATAATTTCTAACCCTGAGCAAGTCACATTTCGTTTGACAGAAGATAAATGTAAACATGGGATTCCAATGCCTGAAGAAAAGATCCTGATACGTCAGGTAGCCTGTGGTGAGACCCACACATTGGCTATTTCCTGCAGGGGTGAGTTATGGGTCTGGGGTAGTGGAATGGGACTTGGATTAGGAGAACAAACAACTTCTCCTGTACCAGAAAGAGTGGAAGATCTTTTAGAATACAATGTACTTGATGTCTCATGTGGTCTGTCACATAGTATAGCTTTGGTTGAAAAACAAGGAGCCATTGGTACACCTAAAAAGATGAGTTCTGATATGAGATTCCACAAGTATTATCCTCCAACATGTGCCAAGTGTAACCAAGAGATCTATAGCTACATTGAAACTAATGATTTGTGTATTATAAGTGATGAACACACTTGCTGTAAGAAACCTGACAACAAAGCACCGATAACGAGATCTGAATCTTTAAAGAATGAGTCATTATCAAACTCTGCCCCATGTCTAACAAAAGAAACAGACAGCAGTTCTGCCTATGAATCCTCTCAACTGACATCAGAATCAACTGAACCTTCTGAAATAAATTCTAGCAATGGAATTACAGGTGGCAAAAGTCAATCTTGTAGCAATATTAATAAACCTTTTGTTTCTTCACAAGAACCTGAAGAAAAACATACTACAGATTTGAAAACTGGAGAAAATCAGTCCCAAAATGGGCAAATTGTGAACTTAACTACAAAAGATGAAGTCATCCAAACTTCACAATCAGAAGAGAAAAGTGCTTGTGAGACAAAGGCTGCTGATAGTTCTTGTCCTACAAATTCTGTAGCAGAATGTGATAATAAATTAAAACCTCGACTAACAAATGATGCGATTCAAGCAACTCTGGACAATAACATGGAAAGCGAAGCAAATGGAAATACAATTCCAAACACTGCTAATTCTGAAGAATTTCAAGAACATTCTAAGGAAAATAATTCAGTTCAGAAAATCGTTGATTCTTCAGACAACTCAGAGACTCCTGTGAAAAATTCCGTTGACTCTAAAGGAGATTTGGCTGATGATGCAGATTGCAATAATAGTCACAGTTCACAACCTTCAACAACTGTTAGTATGGAAAATATAGTTCAAAAATCTCATATTTTGGATGAAGATGAAGCTCGGGAGTTCCTCGCCAAACAACTCTGCAACCGAGAAGATTCTGATACAGATTTGGGTTGTCAACATCCTATTAAAAGTCGGTTGGAAAACTTACTTATTTCAGTTCCAGAAACTTCTGTGGCTGTCGTTCAACAGGTCACTGATTTAACCCATCGGGCAATCAGCACATTCCGATCATCAGTTGGCAGCATGGCAGATTCCTTTGGTTTTGTCTCTGGTCAGGGTATAGAATTAGATGGTCTTTCAAAGTCTAGCAGCATTGATTCCAATTTACAGTCAGACACTGACTCGCCAAACTTATCCCGTCGTGACTCTGTCTTTACATATGATACTTCAGTAAGTGAGGATTTGTGGAGAAGAAGATCTGGCAGTACCGATGATATTCTTTTGAGTGAGAGGTCCGATTCACATTCTTCCCTCAGAGCCCTTTGGAGACGATCCAAGAGGCTTGAAAAAGACCGACAGACACATAAAAAAGATGAGAAAAGTAAGTCAGAGTTTTACTGTCACTTGTTTCTTAGAATTTTTCCTGTTTTTTTTCACTTATGATTTAGTCAAATCTCCATTCTTTTTCTTTCTCCTTTATACAGTAATCCCTTGCCATATTGCGGTTCATTATTTAAGCTTACACCCCCATTGTATCTTTTTATCTTATTTAAAGCAGATACATTTTTAAACAGGGATGGGGAAACTTTTTAGTGTGTTGGGCAAAAATTTCCTAAGCAAAAGAGTTCTAACTCTTATATCTGCGTAAATCTTGTATATATCTATGTATGATTTGATATACATTAATAAAGATAGGTTTAACACAGTAAATTAATGTGTAATATCTTCATTTACGCCATCACTGAATTTAGGACGCTTATATCACTTATGAGGTATTCTATATTTTTCAGCTAGAGTGTAGTTGGGTCTCAAGGGGGTGGTACAAACCTAGCAATATGTGTTTTCTGCTGAAAACAAAATTTCCATTCAAATGGCAATTACTGGATGATTTCTGACCATTTTAAATTGTAGTGGAAACGCAACCTATGTCACAAATAGGTATACGAATATTGTATAAATTTTGATTGAAAAATTTACTATATTTTGTACATATGAGTATATCAGCCTGTGGACACAATAAAATGGGCTTGCAGGCGCAATTCCCCACCCCTGTTTTAAAAGAAAGCCACTTATAGGTGTAAGCTTAGCTGTGTGGTAAGAAGTTTGCTTCCCAGTCACATGGTTCCAATTTCAGTCTCAGCATGGCACCTTGGGTAAGCGTCTTTTACTAAAGCCTTGGGTTGACGGAAACCTTGTATGTGGATTTAGCAAATGGAAACTGAAAGATGTTCACACGTGTGTGTTTGTGTTTGTCTCCACCACCACCACTTGACAACTGGTGTTGATGTATTTACATCCCCGTAACTTAGCAGTCCAGCAAAAGAGACTGATAGAATACCAACTAGACTTTAAAAAAAAATGTACTGGAGTCAATTCATTTAACTAAAATTCTTCAAGGCAGTGCCCCAGCATGGCCACAGTCTTATGACTGAAACAAGCAAGAGATGACTTGTTTTAGTTTCTGTTGTTAGCCTCTGTTGACTTACCACATGATTTGCCATGTAGTTTCTGTGCATTACAAACATGTATTTTCATCCCTGAATTTAGAATTTCCTTAATTTTTGTCATACTTGTATGATTTGGGAGTTCCAGCTCAGATTATTTGGTCATGTTGCTTGATTTTCTGAGTTAGACCCTGCTTACCATGTTCTCTTCATTGAGGATCCAACTGGGTTGTCGGCTCATGTTGGTCAACCACATGCCACATGTTTATGGCAGATGAGGAGGGATCTCACAGCGATGGGGACTGACTAGGATTTTGCTCAATGGGCTGCTCCGAGTGAAGGGGAGAGAGATAGTGACATTACACATACAATGTGTTGATGCACACACATAAATAGAGAAAGAAGCAGGGTGAGAGAGAGAGAGAGAGAGAGAGGGAGAGAGAGAGAGATTACACATGCATATAGGTGCAGGAGTGGCTGTGTGGTAAGTAGCTTACTTACAAATCACATGGTTCCAGGTTCAGTTCCACTGCGTGGAACCTTGGGCAAGTGTCTTCTGCTCTAGCCTTGGGCCAACTAAAGCCTTGCGAGGTGATTTGGTAGATGGAAACTGAAAGAAGCTCATTGTGTGTATATATATATATATATATATATATATATATATATATATATATATATGTTTGTGTGTGTATATATTTATATTTGTGTGCCTGCGTTTGCCCCCTAACATCATTTGACAACCAATGCTGGTGCGTTTATGTCCCTGTAACTTAGCAGTTCGGTGAAAGAGACCGGTAGAATAAGTACTAGGCTTACAATGAATAAGTTCTGGGGTTGATTTGCTCGACTAAAGGTGGTGCGCCAGCATGGCTGCAGTCAAATGACTGAAGCAAGTAAAAGAATAAAAGAATAAAGAGAGATTACACATACATATAGACGGATTTAAATTGAGGGAGATAGTGAGGGAAGGAAGAATGAGGGATACATTAAAAAATCCAATGTTAGTGAGGTCAGCGTTGAATCAGCATCACTGAATAAGTGGTGCCGAAACAGCTGTACCAAAATGTCTTCAGCCCTGCTTCAGTAACTTGAGTTACAGGAAAATCAAGAATTTTTTTTTTCTTTTTTCTTAAGAATATCAAAATTGTTGTTTTATTATAGAAAGAAAAAAAAAGAAAAAAGTATAAAAGATCAAATTATCAAGACCCCCCCCCCCCCCCTCCCCGACACTCACTGCAACAGCCACTCCAGTTTTAAGTTTGAAATTGTGTCAGTTTGTTTGTTTGATATTGAGCATGTTTTTTTTTTGCAACAAAAAAAAATTAAAACAAATAAATTAATAAAAAAAATAATAAATGTTTTTACATAAAGCAACAATGGAAATTTTAACGAGTCAAGTTCTCACATTATCATTTGTGTAACAATTAAGTTTTCACTTGAGATTTTAATTTAAATATGAAATGAGCAGAGCAGATAAACAACTTGAGACGAGAAGTTGTCTTGAGGAAGTTGTTATCGAAACAGTTCACAACAACATTATGTCATATCTCACATGCAACATAGCTTCTCGTATTTTAGTAACATTCTGAGTTCATGTCTAACTAAGTGAAAGGCTTAGATCTAATTCTGTGGTATTAAACAGTCCAGCCTATACCTACATGGAATCCTCTTTATTTAATGTCCATTTTCCATGCTGGTATGGGTTGGATGGTTTGATAGGAGCTGGGAACCCTGAGAGTTGCATCAGGTTCCAGTTGGCTGTTTTGGCATAGTTTCTGTGGCTGGATTCTCTTCTTAATGACAACAACATCAACATCATCATCGTTTAATGTCTGCTTTCCATGCTAGCATTGGTTGGACGATTTGACTGAGAACTGGCGAAACAGATGGCTGCATCAGGCTCCAATCTGATCTCGCATAGTTTCTACAGCTGGATGCCCTTCCTAATGCCAACCACTCCAAGAGTGTAGTGGGTGCTTTTACGTGCCACTCAGGCAGTACTGGCAGCGGCCATGCTCAAATGGTGTTTTTTACATGACACCTGCACAGGAACCAGTCCAGCGGCACTGGCAACAACCTTGCTCAAATGTTTTTTGATCTGCCACTGGCACAAGTGACAGTAAGGCAACGCTGGTAATGATCACGCTTGAATGGTGCTTTTTACATGCCACCAGCATGGAAGCCAGTTAGCCACTCTGGTAACAATCAGACTAGGATGGTGCTCTTAGTGCTCCACTAGCATGGATGCCAGTCATCGAATTTGATTTCGATTTCCACTTTACAAAATGTACTTGGTGAGGTACTTTTTATGTGACACCAGCACAATTGCTTTTACATGACACCAGCACAGAACACTTTATGTGGAATCAGCACCAGTGGGGGTCACCAAGTAGCTTACAAGGCAGAGATCTCTCGGAAGGGAGATGATGAGAAACAAATAAGAGTGAGGACTTTCTCTTCACTTGGTTATGGTGCCAGACTATTATAGTCTTCCCTGATAAACAAATCAATAGTTTATAACAATTGGTTAAATTATTGAATCTCCCCCACCACTGTCCATTCTTCTGTTTCCTATCCTCTCTCTTCCTATCTCTCTCTGCTTTCCTCTCCCTTTCTCTCTCAATCTTTCTCACTCTCTTTCTCTCATTTCTAATATTTTATGAAAACATATCTGGTCACAGGGAAATATTAATATGGTTGGAAACTGGTAAGAATTGGCAATGGGAAGGGCATCCAGCCTTTGAAAATCTGCTTCAGTGAATTCAATCTGATCTACACAAGCATGGAAAAGTGGAGATTAAATGATGATGACGATATGAGAAATATGGATCAAGTTATGTTCATTCTATCTGCCACCATATTTTTATACAGAGTTTATTATCAGAAAATTGATTCTACTTTTTTTTTCTCAATTTATCTATTCCAGGTGTCAGTCAATGTTCCAGTATTGAACCACTGCCTTATTTCGAAACAGAGGTCTGGTGTTGGGGTAAAAACAGCAAAGGCCAACTTGGGCTTGGAGATGGTATAGAACGGTAAGTAAATTCATGTGTATGTATGTATGTATGCATGTGTGCTTGCACTTTCTTGTTAATTTAGGGAAGCAATTCAAGATCCATGGCTGGCAATGCAAAGCTCTGCTAAACTGCAATGGTTGACTGAGTTTACTAGTAAACAAGGGAACTCGAACATTTTTGCTGTTACTCTTTTACTTGTTTCAGTCATTTGACTGTGACCATGCTGGAGCACCGCCTTTAGTCGAGCAAATCGACCCCAGGACTTATTCTTTGTAAGCCTAGTACTTATTCTATCAGTCTATTTTGCCAAACCACTAAGTTACAGGGACGTAAATACACCAGCATCGGTTGTCAAACACAGACACACAAACACACACACACACACACACACACACACACACACACACACACGACAGGCTTCTTTCAGTTTCCGTCTACCAAATCCACTCACAAGGCTTTGGTCGACCCGAGGCTATAGTAGAAGACACTTGCCCAAAGTGCCACACAATAGGCCTGAACCCGGAACGATGTAGTTCGTAAGCAAGCTACTTACCACACACCCACTCCAGAACATTATTGTCTAATGACATTGAACCTCACCTTCTGATTTGATTACAATAAGCCTCTTTCAATATTACCTGCATAATATGCACTTTCTTCTCCAAAATCAAGTTTTAAATTTGGTTACATTCAGTACATGAGAATAAGCTGCAAAATTTTCCCCACTTTCATTTATTAACAAATTGCACTATAATTTTATAAAGCTTTATTAATTTTTAGGTTATGTTTGGTATTATATATCAGTATCATCATCATCGTTTAACGACTGGGTTGGACAGTTTTGACTGGAGCTGGCAAGCAGATGACTGTGCCAAACTCTACTGTCTGGTTGAATGCCCTTCTTAATGCCAACCACTTTAAAGAGTGTACTGGGTGCATTTCACATGGCACCAGTGCCAGTGAGGTTGAAGCTAGCATGATCCGCTAGATGTGTAATGTCAGTGTGCACACATGACAGCGCCCTGAGAGAAATGTTGGACATAAGAAGCATTGGATGTGGCGTGCAAGAGAGACGTTTACATTGGTATAGACATGTACTACGGATGGATGAGGAGAGCTGTGTGAAGAAGTGCCACTCCCAAATAGTGGAAGGAATCTGGGATAAAGAGAGACCCAGGAAGATATGGGATGAGGTGGTGAAACATAACATGCGAACGTTGGGCCTCACAGAGGAAATGATGAAAGACAGAGACCTCTGGAGACATGCTGTGACTGAGAAGACCCGGCAAATAAAGTGAGCTCACAGCTGTAACCTACACCAGTGTTGCATAACCAGCCAACTCAAAAAGTACCCTTGGATCATAGGGTGACATGCCATGCTTGAGGAGATCTATTGAGTCAAGTACATCAACATCAAAATGAAATCAAATCACAATGAAATGGAAATTGTAGTTGTGGTCCCTGTGCTGGTGACATGTAAAAAGCACCATCCAAACATGGTCAATGCCAGCCCCATTGCCCTGACTGGCGTCTGTGGTGGTGGCACATAAAAAACACCATCTGAATGTGGCTGATGCCAGCACCGCCTTGACTGGCTCCCATGCTGGTGGCATGTAAAAAGCACCCTCCGATCATGGTCAATGCCAGCCCCCTCAGGCCCCTGTGCCAGTTGTACGTAAAAAGCACCCACTACACTCTCGAAGTGGTTGGCGTTAGGAAGGGCATCCAGCTGTAGAAACATTGCCATATCAGACTGGTGCCTGGTGCAGCCTCCTGGCTTTCCAGATCCCAGTCGAACTGTCCAACCTATGCCAGCATGGAAAACAGACGTTAAATGATGATGAAATGATTAGAGTAGATTATGTACTTTTGGACTATAGTAGACAATTCTTGTAGCTATTGTGCAACACTCTGTGTTATGGATAGTGTCTTAGACTTTTAAGACAGTTTAGATCCAACAATCAAGATGTGTGTAACACATAGTAACATGGACTTTTATGGTGACTGTGGTTTTTGATCCAGCTCAGCTATAATCTATGGTAATCCAGACCATCCTCTCTTTTATTCAGACATACTGTATCCGATGGCAATTAAGCTGTATCAGCCCCTTTGCCTTTCCCTTGGATAACATCGGTGGCATGGAGAGGGGTAGCTGCTATGCATGGATGACTGCTGGTCTTCTATAAACAGACTTGTGCCTCAGAGGGTAACTTTCTAGGTGCATCCCATTGTTATTCATAACCAAAGGGAGTCTTTACCTCTTTACTGTATTTGATGGTATAAAAGATGCTCGAGTGTGTTGGATGCACCCCAATTTCAGCAGTATATATTCAGGAAAAACAAAAAGTGTTTAGTTTATTTTAGTATGTAATTTAGGCCCATCTTTGTATATCGGATTAGGACTGATTTTTTTTCAAGACATTTTTGGAGGAAAAAGTATGTCTTATGTACCATCATGTATGGCAATTTACAGAGGACTACATTATCTAATGTGTGTTTCCATTTTAAAGCCAGTTGGGTGTGATTTGAAGGGGATTTGGTTACTATTTATAGCATGTCAAGTGATTTGGTAGGGGCTTGGGCTCCCTTGTTGGCTACCAAATTATAGTTTAATTAAAGTTTGCTCAAGTTTGAGAACAAGCTGCAATGCAGACTAAATTCATTATCTTAAGTAGTTTGAAATTAACATAGAAGTATCATAAATTTTATTTTCATCTTACTGTCATCAAAACTGGAACCAACTGAATCAACCATGTAGATGGAACCAGTAAAGAAGAGCCTCTATACAAACAAATGAAAAAAAATCTTTGGAAGTCAATGAGACACACTTCTGCATATTTGTCTGACCTGCAAGAAATCGCAGCTAAATCTGCCTTAAATCATATCCTACTGTTGAAGAAAAGAAACTGAGACAAAACACATCAGGTGATATAGTTGTTGTAAACACAATGTCTAGAAACACAATATAGTTATAGAAAAATGCTGTCTGAAAAAATGATGGGATAGTCACAGCTGGGATATCTTTGATTAGGGTTGACCTGGAACTAAACAAAAGTGACAACAACAGCAACAACAACAGTTTTATAACTTCCTCTTTTGTGTCTTTGCTTAGTGACTGGGATTCCTCTCTAAAAACAGCTTTTTAGTGAAAATTATGAAATAGTCAGTTTTTTTTTTTATTAAGTGTTATTAAAATGGCTTACCTTGTCTATAAATACATGTAAAAAAAAAAAGCTGGGTGTATATTTCTTTTTTTTTTTCTTTTCACAATTGTCATTGAAATAATTCCTTTTTCCACCCATATTTATTTTTCAACCAACAAGTCCTACAACAATGTGAAACATTAATTTCATTTGTTTCTCACAGTCATTTGCAGTCTCCTCCCTCCTCAACCCCCACCCCCACCCAATAGAGGAGAATATGAAAGTGTGATAGTCACTTATCCATCTCTTTAATTATAAAACAAAACAAAAGACAACGAATTTTCCTTTTATTGCAGTCATAGGTGCAGCTACGGCTGTGCGGTTATGAAGCTTGAATTGCAACCATATGGTTTCAGGTTCAGTCCCACTGCACTGCACCTTAGGCAAGTTTCTTCTACTATAGCTGCTGATTGACCAATGTTTTCTGAGTGAATTTAGTATACTCTCTCTTTACTCTCTCTCTTTTACTTGTTTCAGTCATTTGACTGTGGCCATGCTGGAGCACCACCTTTTCAGTTGAGGGGTCTTGTCTTATGAGTTACTTAGTAACCTGACTAGTGTTGGTGCTGTGTAAAAGGCATCTAGTACATACTGTAAAGTGGTTGGTGTTGGGAAGGGTATCCAGCCATAGAAACCAAAGATGTTTCTTCCTGACCAATATCTCCAATGTAAACTAATTTCCATAGCGGGAACCATTGAAAAGGGGGAGAAAGAGAGACACTATCAACATTGATGTGGTTAGTTATTTTTCACAAGTATTTCAGAATTGCTTCTTCAGAAAATTTCAAGAAAATATTTTTATTGTTGTTGTGTAGTTCTAAATCAGCCGTAGCCATTCCATATTTTGTTTCTAGGTGTAGTGTATTGATGGCTAGATTTTTCAACATGCCCTTTCATTCTTTGTCATTTCTTCAGTGAGAGGTTTCTGGATTTGGGCTGCTATTTCTAACACTTTAAGCAGTCATGTAGAAGCTTCCTCAATAGCTTGTAACAAATATGTATTTCGAGAAAGTTTTTTTTTAAATGTTTCCTACAAAAAAAAAAAGAAAGAATTTATATCATTCATATATTTTGATTCCTTAGTGACAGACCACGCTGTGTCAAGACATTGAATTCTAAAAACTGCACCAAAGTGGTTGCTGGTTCTCAACACTCCTTGGCACTCACAGCCTATTCACAGGTAATATGCTTCTATTTATCATCATCATCATCATTATTATTACTGTTATCTGGCAGTTTGTCTTTATGTTCTGAGTTCAAATTCCGCCAAGGTCGACTTTGGCTTTTGTCCTTTCGGGATTAATGAAATAAGTACCAGTTGAACACTGGGGTTGATGTATTGACTAGTCACCCTCTCCCAAATTTCAGGCCTTGTGCCTATAGTAAAAAGGATTATTATTATTATTATTATTATTATTATTATTATCATCATCATCATTATCATTATTATTATTATTATTATTATTATTATTGTAAAGGTGCTGAGCTGGCAGAATCATTAGCACGCCAGGCAAAATGCTTAGTGGCATTTTGTCCTTTACGTTCTGAGTTCAAATTCTGCCAAGGTTGACTTTGCCTTTTATCCTTTCAGGGTCGATAAAATAAGTACCAGTTGAACACTGGAGTTAATGTAATCAACATAACCCCTCCCCTAAAATTGCTGGCCTTGTGCCAAAATTTAAAGTGATTATTATTATTCATATACTCACAACAGATTAGACTTTTGGGAAAGAAAATTTCCTAACATCAGACTACAACAAGTAACCTTAGATACCAAGAACCCTCCTAAGTGTCTTAGCTGTCCCTAATAACACCGTTTTCTGGAGCTGTATTAAACTGGGTTTTATGCCTGTTTCCTCTATAATTATTATTACCTCCACCTTAGCAAAGGCATAGGTATTGTTTTCAGTCATGTTTGTTTGTCAGTGGACAAGATATCTCAAGAACCACTGGATGGATTCGGATGAAACTTTCAGGGATTTTTGACCTTGTGACTGGTACAAACTAATTAGACTTTGGGATCGATCCGGTACCAGACAAGGATTCTGGATTATTTGTTATATTTACTTTACGTGATTACTATCTTATGTTAACTTTCAAGTCTTTTTCAGTTATCTCTCTTTAGGCTGTAACTATTTTGAATGGTGAATTTGTTAACTTTGGCTTGTATTAGATAAGGATAAATTTTCTACGGCCACCTTAACATGCCATGAATATCATTGGGATCGCTCAGGTACCAGATGAGGATTATAGATTATTTTCCCTGTTTCTTTACTTAATTTTTGAGAGCGGTCTGGTTCATTTTTAGTATTCTCATTTGTGAGAGTAGTCAAGTTTATTTCAGATATTCTCATTTTGAAAATCAACTCTGCCTAATCATTGAGAGAATGTTGGTGTTGCCTTGGCAGAAATTTGCACTGTCTGAGTGGTCTTTTTCTTCTTCTTCTTTCTTTCTTTCTTTCTTTCTTTCTTTCTTTCTTTCTGTCTGTTTGTCTGTCTGTCTGTCTTTCTGTCTTTCTTTCTTTCTGTCTGTCTGTCTGTCTGTCTGTCTGTCTTTCTTTCTTTCTTTCTTTCTTTCTTTTTTTCTTTCTTTCTTTCTTTTTTTCTTTCGTTCGTTCGTTCGTTCGTTCTTCTCTCTCTCTTTCTTTCTTTCTTTCTCTCTCTCTCTCTCTCTCTTCTTCTTTCTTTCTTTCTTTCTCTCTCTTTCTCTCTTCTTTCCTTCCTTCCTTCCTTCCTTTCTTTCTTTCTTTCTTTTTCTTTCTTATTCTGATAACTTGTAAATGTCTCACACCAGAGAGTTTTACTGCTGTTAGGACCTAATCTCTCAGCTTTATCTTTTAGATATGTTTTGTTCATCTAAATTATCAAAGCTTTTATAAAGTATAATTTATTATTGTTGTTGTTGTTGTTTTATTTGTAAATACAGGATTTTACTTGATATGTCACATACACATTAGTTTTTATTTTTCAACCAAACTTAACATAATTGCACAATATTTAAAAGAATTTATTTAGATAATGATTTTCACCATTCACTGAATTTCCCTCTATCCGTCTCACACTTTTATGAACTTACCAACGCATACCACTTCTCTTTAGTATACCTTCTTGTAATTTTAGGTATACCCTGACATAGCTTCTCTACCTCCTCCTTTCTTCCAACTAGCATAATCATGTATCTTTACTTAAAGCCAGACACCTGTCCCCCACCACCACCACCACTGTCATATGAACCTCTTATCACTTGGGTTAAAGCCTGATCCTTCAATAGTACTCCCCTCTTTTTCAGTTGAGGGGGTCTTGTTTTATGAGTTACTTGATGACCTGTTTGGTGCTGGTGCCATGTAAAAAGCACCCAGTACACACTGTAATGTGGTTGGTGTTGGGAAGGGCATCCAGCTACAGAAACCAAAGCAGACGTTGGAGCTTGATGCAGTCCTTTGGCTTGCCAGCTCCTGTTGAACAGTCCAACCCATGCCAGCATGGAAAATGGATATTAATTGGAATTGATGATGATGATTGTATACATTTCAATAATGTGTTTATCATCATCTTCTAATGTCTGTTTTCCTTGCTAGCACTGGTTGGATGGTTTGACAGGAGCTGGCAAGCCAGGAACTGCACCAGACTCCATTCATCTATTTTGGCATAGTTTCTATGTCTGGACGCCCTTCCTAATGCCAACCACTTTACAGAGTGTACTGGGTGTTTTTTTTATATGGCACCAGCATGATGAAATCATGGCTATGTTTATTATATAAACACCTAAAAAATCCATTCCTGAAGCATATGTACAATGGTTATTTAAATAAATTCTTTTAAACATTATGTCATATTATTCTAAGGATTTTTTAAAACTAATTAGCTTGTAAATAAAAATTTTCTTTTCATAATCCATATCATTTCCATATTGAGTTTTTAATTTACAGTTAATTACTTGTGTCTTAAAACAATTTGAAACATTTTTTTCATCAAAAATTACACACACACACACACACACACACACACACACACACACATACATATCTGTTTCTGCACACATGTGGAAACACACAGTGTAGGTCTTAACTATATAGCCATACACATTTTATTACGGAGATGTACTTGCATAGCAAGTGACCTGATCTGAGATCGTATGCTGAAACAAAAACAATTGCAGCATGGAAAGTGTTTATAAGCCATTTAAAAACACACAAAACCCATTAGATTCACTTCAACATTTAAATTTAATTTGCCAAAATATTTTCGTCGCTTTGAGACTGCGACCTGGTCACTGACAAAATTCCGTGCTGTATCCGTGTGTGTTTTTGTGTGTTTTTAAATGGCTTATGAACACCTTCCAATTTTTTCATATACATTTTATAAATCTTAAAACTTATGTTGTAAAATAATGCCCTTTTCATTGTAGGTTTTCTCATGGGGTTTCAATGCTTATGGACAATTAGGGCACACTGAATCTCCAAGTGTTCCATCTCCAGTTAAAGTAAGTTGCTTTTTTTTGCCTTCCTCTTATTTTTATTTGTTTTTTTGTGTGTGTGATAGCAATATCCTTGACCTTAGCTTCATTACAGCAATAAAAAGATAACTGGCCAGCTATTTAAATATAGATTGGTTTGAGATGATTGGACTTGACTACTTGAATGCTAAAGTTTTTATATGGCTGACTGGACATTCAGCTTGTTTTAGCAACAATATGTTTTGGTGTTGGAGGCAAACAGAGAGAGAGAGAGAGAGATAAAAAAAACTATACATTTACAGAGAGATTACACGTACAACACATCGCCCATGACTTTTGGAAACATTTTATTCATCCTCAGAATTCTTGAAGTATGGAATAAACTACCCACATCAGTTGTTAGCTGTTGGGATGCTACATCCTTCAAAACTTCCATGCTTCTTGAAATTTGCCAACAATACGACGACTCATTCACTATTCTGTTCTTTTCCACTCTAGGCACAAGGCCCAAAATTTTGGGGGAAGGGGCCAGTCGATTAGATCAACCCCAGTACGCAACTGGTACTGAATTTCTCGACCCCAAAAGGATGAAAGGCAAAGTCGTCCTTGGCGGAATTTGAAGTCAGAACGTAAAGACAGACGAAATACCGCTAAGCATTTCATCCAGCGTGCTAATATTTCTGCCAGCTCGCCATCGTATTCACTCTCTCTCTCTCTCTCAAACACTTCTGTGCAGAATCATTAGCAAGAGCTGGCAGAATCGTTAGCAAAGGTGGTGAGCTGGCAGAATCGTTGGCATGTCAGGTGAAATGCTTAGCGGTATTTCATCTGCTGTTACATTCTGAGTTCAAATTCTGCTGAGGTTGACTTTGGCTTTCATCCTTTCGGGGTTGATTGAATAAGTACGAGTTACACACTGGAGTTGATGTAATCAACTTAACCCCTTTGTCTGACCTTATTGACCCCTCTGTGTTTAGCCCATTGTGGACAGTAAAGAAATAAATTATTCTATGCACTGTTCATGCACTTTTGGCTACTTTTTCTGATGAACTGTAGAGCACCTGATCACTGTATACAATACATTTATTGTGTATATTATAACTAGATGCTCACACACATAAAGAGAGAGAGAGAGAGAGAGAAACCGTAAAATATCTGGTGTCAAATAACTCAACATGGAATCGGTGATGTTAAATAAGCAGTTCCAAACGACTGTGCCAAAGCCTCTTGTACCTTTATATTGGTGACAGTATTCTCTCTTACTTTCTCCTCCTTACATGCTCTCTCTCTCTCTCTCTCAAACACACCTTCACTCACAATCACACACACACACAGGTATTATATGTCTTTTTGCTGTGGGTCTGTCAGCCTCAGTCTCTTTTTCTATTTTATTTTACTTTACTTTTGTCCTGTTCACAGTGATTTTCTTTGTTAAACAATCTGTGTGAAAGTGCATGGCTTAGTGGTTAAGGTATTTGGCTCAAGATCATAAGGTCGTGAGTTCAATACCCTTTTGCACGTTGTGTCCTTGGGCAAGACATTTTACTTCACACTGCTCCAGTCCACTGAACAAGCAAAAATGAGTAGTATCTGTAATTCAAAGGGTCAGCCTTGTCACATTCTGTGTCACTGAATCTCCTTGAGAACTACAATAAGGGCACATGTGTCTGTGGAATACTCAGCCATGTGCATGTTAATTTCACGAGCAGGCTGTTTGGTTGTGTTTGGTGGCACATAAGAAAACCATCCGAACGTGGCCGTAGCCAGTACCGCATCAACTGGCCTCCGTGCTGTGGGCATGTAACAAACACCATCCGATCGTGGCCGTTCGCCAGCCTCGTCTGGCACCTGTGTCGGTGGCACATAAAAACACCATCCGAGCGTGGCTGTCTGCCAGCCTCGTCTGGCACCTGTGTCGGTGGCACATAAAATCACCCACTACACTCTCGGAGTGGTTGGCGTTTAGGAAGGGCATCCAGCTGTAGAAACACTGCCAGATCTGACTGGCCTGGTGCAGCCTTCGGGCTCGCCAGACCCCAGTTGAACTGTCCAACCCATGCTAGCATGGAAAGCGGACGTTAAACGATGATGATGATGATGATGATGATGATATCAACTGGAATGCTTGTCGTAATCAATGGAGCACCAGTTTAAACACTCTGTACTGATCTTGTATTGAATAATAATAAGTTTTACATTTTACTTATTCAGTTTGTTGCCAACTGCTTGGTATGGGACATTGCTGCTGGAGACAACCATTCTTTATTCCTAACTGATTCCGGAGGTTTTCATCCTGACGTCTACTATTCTGGAAAACAACCCAGGTAAATTTGAATAGATATTTATTAAATACTAATAAATTATGTTTTATCTGAATCATTATTATTTTCTGCAAGGCAGAGGCCTGGCTGTGTGGTTAAGAAGCTTGCTCGCTAATCACATGGACTCAGGTTCAGTTGCATTGCATTGTACCTTGCGCAAGTGTCTGCTACTACATAATCTTGGGCCAACCAATACTTTGTAAGTGAATTTGGTAGATGGAAACCGTGTGGAAGCCTCTGTGTGTGTGCACAGTAGTCGTCCCCACCAGTTGACAACAGCTGTTCATTTGTTTATATTCCTGTAACTTAGCAGTTTAGCAAACAAGATTGATAAAATACATACCAAACTTTAAAAACTAAATACTGTGGGTAGTTTGACTAAAAACCCTTCAAGGTGGTGCTCCAGCATGGCCACTATTGAATAACTGAAACAAATAAAAGATAAATATGAAAGGTTGTTTCTACCATTTCCAGCTTCTGTAATGTTGTACTAAAAGAGACTAGTAAAAAAAAAAATTCAAAAATACTAAATAACTTCATATATTCTTTCTTGAAAGAAATGAAGCTGATATGCTTTGCTGGATGTGCAATGTCAGTGTGCATGTTCGACAGAGTGCAAGCGTCTTGAGAGAAAAGTTAGGCATAAGAAGCATCAGATGTGGTGTGCAAGAGAAACGACTGTGCTGGTATGGTCATGTGATGCACATGGACGAGGACAGCTGTGTAAAGAAGTGCTGATCTCTAACTGTGGAGGGAACCTGTGGTAGAGGTAGACCCAGAAAGACATGGAACAAGGTGGTGAAGCTTGATCTTTGAACTTTGAGCCTCACAGAGGCAATGACTAGTGAGCAAGACCTTTGGCAATGTGCTCTACTTGTGAGGACCCATCAAGCCAAGTGCACCCGTGGTGGTGGCATGTTAGCAACACCTTTTGAGTAGTGGGCATCAGGGAAGCAAAGTGACTGAGTTCCTTTCGATTGTTGAGCCTCACAGAGACAAAGAGGCTGAGTTCCCTTTGAGTGTTGGGCTTCACAAATGCAATGACCGAGACATTATGTCATGCTTGAGAAGACCCATCAAGCTGAGCAAAATCACAGTCGTGAAAGATATCAGTGTTGCACAAATTAACACATAAAAGCACCCTGGTATCACACAGATAGCACCTGTGCCAGTGGCATGTAAAAGCACCCATTACTCTTTTGGAGTGATTGGCATTAGGAAGGGCATCCAGCCATAGAAAACCATGCCAAATCAGACAGGAATCTGGTGCAGTCTTCCAGCATGCCAGCCCGGTCAAACCGTCCAACCCATGCCAGCATGGACAACGGATATTAAATGATGATGATGATGATAGTGATATTTACTTATAAAAGGAACAAGTGTTTTGAAAGCCAAAAGGGCAGAATTCATAATGATATTTCTTTGATTTTTTAAAAATAAATGTTTGAAGAAATCAGGGTCTCATTAATATAACATTGTCGTCTTTTCAGTGAGAATCAATTCAGTTCTGTGACAAAGACCGGCAAGCCAATGGTTCTAAACACTCTGAGAAAGGTAAGAAACAGAATTCTATAAGTGTCAAGAATCTATAAAGCTGTTATCACTCACCTGATATAATTTCACCATCTCTGAGCTAAACAACTATTTTATGTTGCATTAAGAATATTATTTTAATGCATTTAAATTATGTAAATTTCACATTTAAACTTGTTTATTTATTTATGTATTCTTTTTTACCTTAGACTGGTTGGATCCGCTCTTTACAAGCTGGTGGAATTTCTTGTGGTTGTTTAGTTGGTAAGAGCTCATCAGGCCAAACTGCTACAGCTTTTGAACTTGCTCTTTCTGAAAGAAACTTCTATTCTAAACTAAACAAAATTGCAACAAAATTTCTTTCTCCCTTGAAAACATCAAGTAAGTACCACAATTTAAATGTTTTCTCTCATACCATATATCTGATTTGTTTCTGAAACGAATCGTTATTTCATTGTATATCTAAATGCCAGAAATAGCTTGCTTTTCCCTTCAACCATTCTGTTTTTATTCTTATTCTCTGTCTGTATTTTATTTATTTTTCAGTGTTCTTGTGTGCCATGGAATCCAGTTACTATAAATCTGTTTTTACCGCCCACATCGATGCTTTCCTTGACCTCACCAACAAAGTGAGTTGATTGAGTGTGAATATATTTCTTTACCATTTATTCTAAAAGAATCAGTCGATCAGAAAGTACACAAATGACAAAAAATTTCACCTAAAGAATATCGAACAGTTTTTGCTCCACAAGGGTTAGAAAGTGACACCTTTTGGATTCGTTAACTTACATAAAATGTATTTTACACTGTCCACAAAAAAAAAGTATAGAGCAATGACAAAGTTAAGAAAGCTGAAGTACATTCTGAATTATCTCGTTTACTGACTGAAACGAATAACATTTTTTTCTCAATAAAATAATTTTTCTGGTTAGTTGTTTTGATATTCATCATCGTCATCATGATTTAACATCGACATTCTATACTGGAATGGACAGCTCAACAGAATATGACAAACCTGTGGGCTGCATTGGTCTCCACTGTTTACCATAATACATGTACACTAGGTTTACAATATATATGGTGCATAGAATGCATCATATGTATTGTAAACTACACTCATTACTGTTTGTTCACCATTTTAACCAAGGGGAGTACCTCATCTAACGACTTCCAAAACCTTGGTTGTCACACACGTGTTTTTATACACCAAACACCTATATAAGAGAATCTCTCAAGCCTATCATCATCATTGTTGTCGTTTAACGTCTGCTTTCCATGCTGGCATGGGTTGGATGCTTTAACTGAGGACTGGTGAGCCAGAAGGCTGCACCAGGTTCCTATCTGATCTGGCAAAGTTTTTACAGCTGGATGCCTTTCCTAATGCCAACCACTCCAAGAGTGTAGTGGGTGCTTTTACATGCCACCAGTACAAGGGCCAGTCAGGCGGTTCTTGCAACGACCATGCTCAAAAGGTGTTTTTTATATGCTACCTGCATGGGAGCCAGTGCAGTTAGCAACGACCACACTTGAATGTTGTCTTTCACGTGCCGGGAAGACAACGCTGGCAATGATCACGCTTGAATGGTGCTTTTTACATGCCCCCGTCATAGAAGCCAATCTGTGGCCCTGGCAATGATCACGCTCAGATGTGCTTTTAACATTCCACTGGCACAAGTGCCAATCAGGTGGTACTGTCATCAGCGATTTCGATTTTGATTTCACTTGCCTCAGTAAGTCTTCACAAGCAAAGTTTATTGTCCAATGAATGCGGGCTATTCTTAAGTGGGCTGGTTACACCCACTGGCATAGGCCACGGGCTATGGTCTCACTTGGCTTGTTGGGTCTTCTCAAGCATAGCATATCTCCAAAGGTCTCAGTCAACACAGTATTCAGTGTTCTGACAGGGCATCCATGTTAAGTTGGATATAAAAGATTACCTTTTGGCTTTAATACTTCTTCTGTTGCTAATTGTTAATCATAAAATCATATGTACACTGCCATTTACACTTTGTGCAGTCAATAAGTAAACAAAGTCAGAGAGGCCCTTTGAAAGGTCATGGGCACTGCATTCCTTTCTGACTAAAAGATAAAACAAAAATGTAACAATTTTTTCAAGTGTTAATGTATAACTGAAAACAATAATTTGTTGAATTATTGTCATTAGTTGTTAGTTGTGTGATGTTTCATAAATATAAAGTTGCTATTTTATTTTAATTTAATTTAAATTGTTAATTAATCTTTACATTCTTAGATTGGGGAAAACTGTGTGCAGTTGACCCGGCTGATTCGAGGTAATGAAGACATTACTCATAGTCGTATGTTCCAAAAATCTAAAGAACTTATTGAGTACTTCAAGAACTACTCTCTTCGATTTGGTGACATGTTGGCGATTAATGGCTTTGAACATTGCACCAAAATTGGCAAGTAAGTCTATAGCTCTATTAATATCAAGTTTTACTTGTTGAATATTGTTTCAATATTCTTTTATTTATTTCAGTCGGTTGACTGCGGCCATGCTGGCCCACCGCCTTTGGTCGAACAAATCAAACCCAGGATTTATACTTTGTAAGCTTAGTACTTTTTCCTGGATCGCTAAGTTACAGAGATGTAAACACACCAACATCGGTTGTCAAGTGATGGTGGGGCTACAAACACAGACACACAAACACTCATACATACATACATACATACACACACACACACACACACACGCACGACGGGCTTCTTTCAGTTTCCGTCTACCAAATCCATTCACAAGGCTTTGGTTGGCCTGAGGCTATAGTAGAAGACATTTGCTCCAGGTACCATGTAGTGGGACTGAACCTGAAACTATGTGTTGGTAAACAATCTTCTTACCACACAGCCACTCGTCACGTACATGTTTTAGATTGTGGTTACATTTTAACGAAGTGATTTGACATTTTTTTATAATTTTGTAGTAATTATTTAGTTGATTATTTACTCACTATAAGTGCAGGCATGGTTGTGTGATAAGAAGCTTGCTTGGCAACCACATGGTTCAAGGTCAGTATCTTTGACAATAGCCTCACACCAACCAATGCTTTGTGAATGAATTTGGTGGACAGAAACTGTGTGGAAGTCTGTTGTTTGTGTGAGTGTATATGTATATGTGTGTGTGTGGGGGGGTGTTTGTTCCCCGCCACCACCACCATCACTTTACAACTGGTGTTGATTTGTTTATATGCCCATAACTTAACAGTTTGGCAAAAGAGATCAATAAAATAAAGACCAGTCCTTTTAAGAAAAAAGTACTGGGGTCAATTTGTTTGGTCAAAACTCTTCAAGGTGGTGCTCAGCATGGCTACAGTCCAATGGCTGAAACAAATTAAAGATAAAAAATAAAGACTTTTCTTTTTCATTGAATTATCATATTGTCTTTCCTTTTTTTTTCCTTCAGTTCTTACTTTGAGAAAATTCAAAACGTTTTTACTGAGATCCTTGATGAGTCAACTTCAGAGAAAATGAATTATGCTTCCATCCTTCAACGCATACTGCAATATCCTTTACATAGGCCTAATGAATATGGCCATATGATCAATAAATTATCCATGGGATACCCATCAGTGAGTTTCATTATATATTATCTTCTATTAAATATTCTTGGTAAATGTGACAGGAAGGGAAATGTTTGTGGGTTGCTACACTTTATCATTATCATCATCATCATCAACATCATAAGTGAGGTGTGGTTGTGTGGTAAGAGGCTTACTTCTCAACCTCATGGTTCTGGGTTCAGTCTCAATGCATGGCGCTTTGGGTATGTGTCCTACTATAGCACTGGGCTGACCAAAGCGCCATGCATTGAGACTGAACCCAGAACCATGAGGTTGAGAAGTAAACCTCTTACCACACAACCACACCTCACTTATGATGTTGATGATGATGATAATGATAAAGATAATATGTTGAATGCCCTTCTTGTGTTTGTCTACTCACCCATATATATATATATGGGTGAGTAGACAAACACAAGAAGGGCACTCAACATATTTATTGGGAGTTACATGTATGGATCAAAATGGTTTGATTCAGACTCCTTAGAAATTTGACCTAGGACTGGTGAGCCAGAGGCTGCGCCAGGCTCAATCTGATCTGGCAAAGTTTCTACAGCCTGATGCCCTTCCTAACGCCAATCACTCCGACAGTGTAGTCGGTGTTTTTTATGTGCCACTAGGACAAGGGCCAGTCAGATGGTTCTGGCAGCGACCTAGCTCAAAAGGTGTTTTTATGTGCTACTTGCATGGGTGCCAGTCCAGCGGCACTGTCAATGACCACAAATGTTGTTTTTCACATGCCACTGGCACATGTGCTGGTAAGGTAAAGCTGGCAATGATCACACTCAAATGGTGCTTTTCATGTGTCACTGGCATGGGAGCCAATCTGTGGCCCTGGCAACGATCACACTCAGATATGCTTTTAACGTTCCACTGGCATGAGTACCAATCAGGTGGTACTGTCATCGGCCACATCAGCAATTTTGATTTGTTTACACTTGCCTCAATAGATCTTCATAAACAAATTTCATTGCCCAATGAATGAGGGGGACTCATAAGTGGGCTGGTTATACCCCACATTCGGATGTACTTTTAATGTTCCATTGGCATGAGTGCCAATCAGGTGGTACTGTCATCGGCCACGTCAGCAATTTTGATTTGTTTACACTTGCCTCAATAGATCTTCACAAGCAAAGTTCATTGCCCAATGAATGAGGGGTACTCATAAGTGGGCTGGTTACACCCCACGTTCAGATGTACTTTTAATGTTCCACTGGCATGAGTGCCAATCAGGCAGTACTGTCATCGGCCATATGTGTAATTTTTGTATGTATGTGTGTATATGTATATATATATATGTGTGCCTGTGTTTGTGCATATCCTTGTCTTGATGTCTCGGTTGTAAACAAACATCACTATCATATAAGTGATATTATTCTTTTCTAGTCTCCCATGAAAAGCATGCCTGACCAAAGGCAGATATTACCTTGCTTGGAAACAGGTGAGGGTTGGTGAGAGGAAGGGCATCTGGCCATAGAAAATCTGTCTCCATAAATTCCCTCTGAGCCATAAGTTCCACACAGTGGGACCGAACCCAAAACCAATAACAAGTATAATTATGATAACCACAAAGATATCAAGAGGAGTGTTTCTTCAAGAATGGGCATCTAACTCAAAGAAAAACCTAATATGGGATTGTCATTGCTCTCCACTATGTAAAAGAGCACCTGTGTTGGCACCACATAGTAAAGCACCCATACTTGTACCACATAAAATAAAGCATCTGTGCTGATATCACATAAAAAAAACACTCATGCAGGTGCCACTTTGGAGAACAAGCTGTGCCAGTACCACTTATAAAAGCACCTGTGCCTGTTCCACATTCAAAAGCTCCCATGCCAGTGCCACATAAAAAGCCCCTGTCCTTTCTGTAAAGTGGTTGGTGTTAGGAAGGGCATCCAACCATAGATAACAGTTGACTGTTTGCCAGCTCCTGTCAAATCATTCAATCCATGCCAGCATGGAAATGATGGTGATGATGATTGCCACAAAGATATCAAGATGAGTCATTCTTCAAGACTGGGTATCTGACTTACAGAAAAATCTAGAATGCGATTGTTATTGTAATATCATATCTAATAAGCGTTTTTCAATGCATCATATTTCATTGTTATTCTTCTTATGTTAGAATTGTTTCCTTTGGTTTTTCTTCTCTCTTTTAGGACTCAGAGATGAGGTCTCTACTGAATTCTATATCTATCAAGTGGGATACATTGAAAATGTCTTCTACAGAGGAGCACAATATTGCAGACAAAACTCGGCTGTTCTGGGAGAGCAGCTCACAGAAATTAGTGGTCAGTTTACCATTTGTCTCTGTCTTCTTTACGCTTTCACTTAACATAATTTTGTCCTATATACATATACATACAAAGAAATTCACACACTCATATTAGCTCTCTGCATCTTAATATTCGTAGAATAATCTCTGATTGCATTCAAAAGACTCTAAGTATTTTTAGTACCCCCCCTTCTCTCTCCCTCTCCCTTCCCCCCTCTCTCTATTTGGAATTATTTCTTTTATATTTTGCATTCTAATAAATATTTCTTTTGACTAAGCTTAGGTTTTACTGCTGTGAAACATACAGCTGATTACATTCATTTAAGTATATATATATACTAGTAGAATTGCCCGGCGTTGCTCGGGGCTGAATTGCTTGAAAGTACTGTTAATGATTGCACTGAATTATGATGATTATTCAGGCAAATATTGAAATAAGCTTACGGTGGGAGATAAGGACTTAACGCCAAATGTGTGCCATTGCATTGTTTTGGGGGAACCAAATTTCTGATGAGCATTATAGGGGCACTAACTTTAAGTTTGAGAAAGTGTGGTGGTAGTCCGGGGTGCTCAAAGGAATTGAGTACCTCTATTGGATAGTTGATGACGTCCTCTGGGTCAGGAGTTGTATCGATAGACTGATATACATCGACTTCCCCAGGAATGAGTTTTAGCATTTCATCATTAATATGGTGAACAGTTTTATTCCTCGGGGCCAGTATAGCCTTTTTGCCAATCCAATCCATATTCTGATAATTAGCTTGTAAATCTGGGATCACTGCATCTCTGAGATCAGAAGGCGTCTTAACAATGGTACAAATGGAATCGATGGCAATATTACCATTTTCATCCCCTGGTATTTTGCCTTCGCCAAGTGCAAGGAGGGTGTGAGGAAATGCTGGTGATGTGATATTACGTCGCATATGAGCACGCATATTGGTGTGAAGTTTGAGAGTTACTTCCGTTTATTTTTAAAAAATGCATTAAAATGGAAAAAATGATGGTAAATTATTTGTAAAATCATAGACTCATCGTAGACGCGCGCTAATACCCAGAAGGGCTCGATATGAATCACGACTATAAGATACCCGGTTTTGGTTAAACTGCATCGCAAAATGTGGGAGTAGTTAGGAATCTAAATCGGAGTAGACAGACACACAACCTTTCTTTGATATATAAATACATACATACACACACATACATACACACACACACACACACATACATGCATACATACATATACACATAAACCGAGTAAAAATTTCAGTTATCTCTCTCTTTCACACATTACTCTCTCTGTCTCTTCACACACACTAACAGAAGCACTTCACTTACACAACATACTGTCTGTCTCCCACACTCCATCAAACACACACACACACACACATGTACATCAATGAGTCCCATGCACGGTAACTTCAAAGGAACTTCCCTCGTCATACAATCGCTTTCTCTTAGTCTCTTTCGCTCTCATTACTTATGTAAAAAAATAAAAGTTTTTTCTATGTGTCTAAAGTGGAAGTGGGAGGCAGAGTGAAAGAATCACTCACTACAGTAAGTGAATTACTTTCATTTTATTCCTTGCCCACTGTGTGTGTGCGTTTGCGTGTGCTGTAAACCAGACTAAGAAAAGCATTTGACACACACACCAGAATGTGAGTTTTCTGTAAATTTTGCTTAATTGGAGTTTAAATTTTAAAAACTGGACCTGGTATGACGCGATGCATTGTACTCTTAAAATTGCTAGGTAAATTGTAATTGAAGAAATCCTATATTGTAGATTTGTATAACTCCCAAAGGGAGGCAGATAAAATCTGCCTTTTATAATAAGAGATATATATAAAACTTCATATTATTCCATGCACCTACGATATTACAATTATTTAGATAACTGACATAAGTCATGGTTCACCTGAAACAGCTGTCAAGATGAGACTATTACATCATTCTCTTTGTTTATTTGTATTCCATGTAAATTCACTCATTAAGCCTAGCTTTGTTTATCTGCCTTTTTACTTCCATACCCACTCAACAAAGATCATTCTTATGGCGAACTTGCTACACCACAACCACCTGCCCCAGATGTAGGAGTTAAGAATTAAGTTCTCATTTATCTGAGCACTACTCCATGAATATTAACACCCCACTTGCTTTTGTGGTTCTCCAACACACTCTTTATATATTATAATTATAATAATTGCTTAAGTAACAAGAAGATGCATTAATCCCCAAACTCAACACTTCAACACACTAATCAACATATACCCCTTAATCCAAAAATATTAAATATATGTATATATAAATATGAGGTTCTTGGATCGGTATAATCAATTATACATGTGTCCTAATCATATTCCAATGAAAGAAATCAATGATATTTATAATCCTTATCCTTTGATAATATTTTCAGGACACTCTTCGTACCCCTGAAAGACGACTCCTGTATGACACCAAGCAGAATCCTCTGACCCAGGCCAGTGCAGGACGGTTCTTCGTCCATAACTTCCACCTTTTCAACGACATCTTTGTACATATCCATGTGAGTATTCAGCCAAATTTTTATCTTTTAAGCTTTTAGAAAAAAAAGATGATCTAATCGAGGGCCAGGAGTGGCTGTGTGGTAAGTAGCTTGCTTACCAACCGCATGGTTCTGGTTTCAGTCCCACTGTGTGGCACCTTGGGAAAGTATCTTCCACTATAGCCTCGGGCCGACCAAAGCCTTGTGAGTGGATTTGGTAGACGGAAACTGAAATAAGCCCGTCCTATATATGTATATATGTATGTCTGTGTATATGTTTGTGTGTCTGCATTTGTCCCCCCAACATCACTTAATAACTGATTCTGGTGTGTTTACGCCCCCATAACTTAGCGGTTCAGTAAAAGAGACCAATAGAGTAAGTACTAGGCTTACAAAGAATAAGTCCTGGGGTTGATTTGCTCGATTAAAGATGGTACTCCAGCATGGCCACAGTCAAATGACTGAAACGAGTAAAAGAGTAATCATGCTATGAGCACAGATTTGGCTTTTTGGTCAAGAAGTTTGCATTGCTTTGCAATCACATAGTTGCAGTTATGAAGTTCTCATCCTTTGGTATCAGTAAAATAAAGTAACAGTCAGGTACTGAGCTGCTGCTGCTGAGACCCCCTTCAGTCATGACTGACCTCTAGAAAGTTACCCTCCCAGGCGCAAGTCCAGGCAAGGTTATTTATGGAAGACCAGCAGTCACCCATGCATACCGGCCTCCCCTCTCCACGCCACCAGTGTTATCCAAGGGAAAGTCAAAGGCCAATACAGCTTGGCACCTGTGACATCGCGACTCATTTCTACAGCTGAGTGAACTGGACCAATGTGAAATAAAGTGTCTTACTCAAGAACACAGCATGCATCCTGGTCCAGGATTCGAACTCAACCTCACTATCGTAAGCTCGATGCTCTAACCACCGAGCCATGCGCCTTCAGTCAGGTACTAGAGTTGATGTAATTGACTTGTCCCCTCTCCTCAATATTACTGAGCTTGAACCCCGCTTTGCATCTGTGTCCTGTCTAGAAGAAATGTGATCCCAGTCATTTATATGCTCTGGAAATTGTGTAACCAGCATTGTAATCCCTGAGGCTCAAGAAAAATAAAGAATAACGTAAAAGGTCTATAGTATTCTTGGTAAGAACAATCAATAGTCATAAGTGGCAGTTTGGGAATAAAACTGACTTTATTTGTTTGATCTATATTAGTGTGTGAAGGTGCATGGCCTTGTGGTTTGGGTGTTGCACTCATGATTGCTAGATCATGGGTTCAATTCCCTGATCAGGTAACACATTGTGTTCTTGAATAAAACGCTTCATTTCGCATTGTCCCAGTCCCCCTTTTGATTCGGGGGAATCTTGGCCTGCTTACCTAGCCAGTGGGGTGGTGTCATTTGAGGGCTGAAACAATGCAAAGTGCATCGTGACCAGCGATGTGTAACAACATCTGATAGTCTAGTCGGTCACATGATCACATGATTTCAATGTAAATTTTTATCTTTTCTTTTTTTCTTTTTCTGCAGGGATCTGCAATTAATGAATTTCCTCTTGAAACTGTATGGGTAGACACCTCTTCAGAATCGGAACAAACACAGTAAGTATCTGCGTGTGTATAAACATATATACATCTTAGTTTAAAAGTTGTATGAGTAGGTTTGGTAGACGGAAACTGAATGAAGCTTGCCGTGTGTGTGAAGTCATATATAAAATCATGAGTTCGATTCTTGGCAGTGCATTGTGTCCTTAAGCAAGACCCTTTATTTCAAGTTGCTCCAGTCCATTCAGCTGGCAAAAATGAGTTGTACCTGTAATTCAAAATAAGCAACTTTTGTCACATTCTGTATCACACTGAACATAAGAACTACATTAAGGCTAATACAGTTCTATATTTAAGAGATAAGGAATTATGTACATTATTTACTTTTGACGGATATTTGTCCTCATCTTGTTTGTTTCCAAATATCTCCGAGTAAAATCACCAATAGAAGAGAATATGACCAAAGACTGCGTGTACTCCATCCCATGCAGATGTGGTAGATTATATAAAGGCGAAATATTCCGCCCCTTCAAAATAAGGGTAGATGAACGTCGCAAAGATGTGACATGAGGAGATATTGATAAATTGGGTATAGCTGATCATGTATGGGAAAATGGAGACCACCTCTCCCTGTGGGATGAAGTTAAAATAATAGACAGAGAACACCACTGGAAAATATGAAAACTAAAAGCAGCAGCACATATGCTAGGACACAACAACCTCCTAAGCAGATTGAGTGCAAATATGAGTAGCATATGGGAACTGGTATTAAGGAAGGATAGAAAAATATTAGATTTATAAACCCTAAAATTCACTCTATAATTTCCCACAGGCATATGGCGTAGTGCAGGCTACTAACCCCAAGATTCTGAGTTCGATTCCAAGCAGTGACCTGAACAATAACAATAATAATAATAATAATAACATCGAAAAATACCTTAGGAATGAGAACCCATGTCTGAAATTTCCCCAAGACACCTGAAGAAGGCTGGAGGGTATATCAGCCAAAACATTGTGTCAACAACAAACAAGATGAGGACAAATATCTGTCGAATGTAAATAATGTACATTAAGAGTGCGTGTGTTTGTGGAGTGCTCAGCCATCTTCATATTAATTTTGTGAGCACATCTGTTATCTGGAACACTTGTTATCATAACCAGTGGAAAGCCAGGCCACATATATATGTATGTGTACGTATGTTTGTGTCTCCTTGTCTTGACATTGTATGATAGTTGTAAATGAGTGTCACTGTCATATAAGAACATGTCTGGCCATTGGGAAAATATTACCTTGCTTGGAATCAGGTAAGGTTTGGCAACGGGAAGGGCATCCAATAGAAAATCTGTGTCAATAAACTCCAGTCCATGCAAACATGAAAAAGTGGAAGTTAAAACTTACTACACGGCCACTCCTAGGTGTATGAGTGGCTGTGTAGTAAGTAGCTTGCTTATGAACCACATGGTTCTGGGTTCTGTCCCATACATTTGTGTGTCTGTTTGTCCCCCCAACATCGCTTGACAACCGATTCTGGTGTATTTTTCTTGTCTTCTACATTTTATTTCTTTAACTAAACTCATTTTCTTTTCTCTTCAGAGATTCTCTTCAAATCATTACTCCTGAAGAAACCTTCGTTCTGACTGTCACCTCATCTGCTAGCAAAGTAAGTGAACAACAGATTTGTTAGATTTTGGCATATTTTAGAGCATGCATGGGCAACCTGCGACCCGCAGGCCACATGCAGCCCTCGACATGTTATTGTGTGACACTCAATGAGTTTCTAGGTTACTAATTTCATACTAAGACAAATAAAATTAAGAACTGCAAAAAATTCAGTGTAAAGTGAACAAGTAATATTTCATGCATATGTGTTTTATCATGTGGCCCTCTCCCACTTGGAAATGGTATGATGCGGCCAAAAGTTGCCCGTCCCTGGTTTAGAGGCTAAGAACCTCTTTAAAGTAATCATTTTTATTCATATTTTATCTTTAAAGTAATCATTTTTATTCATGTTTTATCTTTTGTTTCAGTCATTAGACTGTGGCCATGCTGGGGCACTGCCTTGAATTTTATTTGAACAAATCAACCCCAGTAATTTTTCCTTTTTTTTAAAGCCTGGTACTTGTTCTATCAGTATCTTTTGCCAAACTGCTAAGTTATGGGAACGTAAACACATCAACACTGGTTGTTAAGCAGTGGTGGGGGACAAACACACACACACACACATATGCAAACAACAGGATTCTTTCAGTTTCCATCTACCACATCCACTCACAAGGTTTTGGTCAGCCTGAGTCTATAGTAGCAGACACATGTACAAGGTGCTACACAGTGGGACTGAACTGGAAACCAAATGGATGGAAAGCAAACTTCTTAACACACAGCCATGTCTGCACCCATCTTGCCTGTAAAACAAACAAACAAAAAAAACGTACTTTTTTCTGAAAGACTTCTGAACCCATGGTTGGATGTCTTGAAATTTACTTTGTTCATCACAGAAGATGTTGCTTATTGTTAGTTAACTGTCAAGGTGGCCTTGATTAAGCAGATCTAAAATGGTTCAGCCACACTAATCTCATCTTTTTTTTTTGCAGTCATAGGCTTTCTTGGATTGCAATATCTAAAGTCTTCTTTCAACTTTAAGATCACTGGGTAGTATGATTTGGAGAAGATTTAGCTACTATTTCTAGTAGATCGTTGTTGTTATTGTTTTTCACCACATCAGTCCTGCAAAAGCATTTCAGCCTTGAACAAACCCTTTATGTATATATATAAAACTCCTTAGGCCAAATTGTCTTTCCATTTCTCTCATATGGCTGCTATTTCTAACATGTCAACCACACGCATAAAAGTTCTCTTGTTGGTTCAATCTGGGCATTGTCTATTATAGAGGTGTTATAAGTCTTGTGAGTGAATTTGATAGACGGAAACTGAAAAAAGTCCGTCATCCATCATATATATAACTAGCAGTATCGCCTGGCGTTGCTCGGGTTTGTAAGGGAAATAACTATATAAGCATTTTTAGAGAGTTATAGCCAAAAAATAGCAAAAAATGCATTAAAAATGGAAAAAAATTATGGTAAATTTTTTTTTAAATCGTTGACTCATCGTAGACATTTTTAGAGAGTTACTTCCCTTATATAATAGCGAAAAAAATGCATTAAAATGGAAAAAAATGATGGTAAATTTTTTTTTTAAATCGTAGACTCATTGTAGACACGCGCTAATACCCAGAAGGGCTCGATATGAATCATGACTATAAGATACCCGGTTTTGGTTAAACTGCACCGCAAAATGTGGGAGTAGTTAGGAATCTAAATCGTAGGAGACAGGCACACAACTTGACTTTTATATATAAAGATAATATATATGGTGTGGCTGTGTGGTAAGAAGCTTGCTTCCCAACCACATGGTTCCTAGTTCAATCCCACTGCATGGCACCTTGGGCAAGTGTCTTCTACTATAACCTCGGGCCAACCAAAGCCTTGTCAGTGGATTTGGTAGATGGAAACTGAAAGAAGCCTGTTGTATATATATATATATATATACATATATGCATATATATATATGTGTTTGTATATCTGTGTTTGTCCCCACTACCATCACTTGGTAACAGATGTTGGTATGTTTACATCCCTGTAACTTAACGGTTCGACAAAAGAGACTGATAGAATAAGTACTAGGCTTACAAAAAATAAGTCCTGGGGTTGATTGGTTTGACTAAAGGCAGTGCTCCAGTATGGCTGCAGTCAAATGGCTGAAACAAATAAATGAATAAAAGAGAATATATATATATATATATATGTGTGTGTGTGTTTTTGTGTTTGTCCCCCACCACTGCTTGACAGCTGGTGTCGGTGTGTTTACATCCACTTGCAACTTGGTGGTTTGGCAGAGGTGACGATACAATGTGTATCACAGCTAAAAGTTTCTTCTTCAAGGTGGTGCCCCAGCATGGCTGCAGTTCAAAGACTGAAACAAGTAAGAGATAAAAGATAATGACAATTTAAATATCAGTGTTGTTGTTGATGATTATGATGATGATAATGATAGTGACGATTCTTTCCATTTCTGTATTCTCTATGAATTTCTTGTAGACTGAGTGGCTGATAAAGCTGAACAGTGCCATAAACAACTGTTATCGACCAAGGAAATCAACGTCAACCAGTGGCTGTAGCCAGGTGGAAATGAACCGCTTCAACCCACCTTTAGTACGACAGGCACAGCACAAGTTCACCAAGCATTCCACCTTTAAAGATGCAGTCTACAATGGAGCTTGGATGAAAGGAAAATTACACGGATTGTAAGAGTTTGATTTTTCTCTGGCATTACTACGTTCTCCTGCCCCACCTCTTCCTCTTCTTTCTCTTCCCCTCATGTTCGTCTTCTTTCTCTTCCCTTCCTCATCTTCCTCTTCCCCTCCTCATCTTCGTCTTCTTTCTCTTCCCCTCATCTTCGTCTTCTTTCTCTTCCCTTCCTCATCTTCCTCTTCCCCTCCTCATCTTCGTCTTCTTTCTCTTCCCCTCCTCATCTTCGTCTGCTTTCTCTTCCCCTCTTCATCTTCCTCTTTCTCTTCCCCTCCTCATCTTCGTCTTCTTTCTCTTCCCCTCCTCATCTTCGTCTGCTTTCTCTTCCCCTCTTCATCTTCCTCTTTCTCTTCCCCTCCTCATCTTCCTCTTCTTTCTTTTCCGCTTCTGCTTCCTCATCATCTTCCTCTACCCCATTCCTTCCTCCCCCTCCACGCCCCCCCTTCCTCTCCTCCCCCTTTCCTCTCCCCCCTCTTCATCTCATCACTCCTCCTCATACACTTCCTCGCCCACCCCAGTGTCATGCAAATAGCACCTATGCTGGTGGCACATAAAAGCACTCATTACACTCTCGGAGTGGTTGGCATTAGGAAGGGCATCCAGCCATAGACAACCATGCCAAACTAGACTGGAGTCTGGTGCAGCTTTCCATCTTACCAACCCTGGTCAAACTGGCCAACACATGCCAGCATGGGCAACAGACGTTAAATGATGATGATAATGATGATGATGAACTGCCAGAGTTGTTGGCATGCTGAGCAAATTGCTTAGTGGCATTTCATTCATCTTTATGTTCTGAGTTCAAATTCCCCTAGGGTCTTCATTGCCTTTCATCTTTTGGGGGTCAATAAAATAAGTACCAGTTGAGCACTGGGGTCAATATAATTAACTAGCTTCCTCCCTCAAAATTTCAGGCCTTGTGCATATAGTAGAAAAGATTATTATTACCTCTGACTTAGCAAAGGTGGAAGTATTGTTTTCAGTTGCATTTGTGTGTTTGTCCATAGACAAGATATCTCAACAATCAATGGATGAATTTAGATGAAACTTTCAGGGTTGTTTGGCCTTGTGACTGGCACAAACTGATAAAATTTTGGGATCGATCCAGTACCGGACAAGGATTCTGGATTATTTTTCCAGTTTTTTTACTTAATTTTTGAGAGCAGTCAGGTTCATTTTTAGTATTCTCGTTTATGAGAGCAGTCAAGTTTATTTCAGATATTCTCATTTTAAAAATCATCTCTGGTTATCGTTAAAAGGACATTGGTGTTGCCTTGGCAAAGATGTGCGCTCTCCAAGTGCTCTTGTTGTTGTTATTAGTATTATTATTATTATTATTATTATTATTGAATGAGAGAGCAGTGCATGCTATCAAAGTGATACTGGGGTAAAATATATAAAGCCCAGTATACCCATTATGACTGCCTGTCTGATAAGGGTACACCAGACACATGCATCACAACCATATGTGCGCGACGTGCTTGAGAAGACCCATGAAGCCAAGTAAAATTGCAGTCATGGTAGATACTGGTGTCTCGCAAATGGCACCAGTGCCTGTGGTAGTTACAAGCACCCATTACAGTCTTGGAGTGGTTGGCGTTAGGATGGGCATCCAACCATAGAAAACCATGCCAAATCAGACTGGAGTCTGGTACAGCCTTTCAGCTTACCAGCTCTGGTCAAACTGGCCAACTCATACCAGCATGGATAACAGACATTAAATGATGATGATGAGGAATGAAAGGCAATGTTGACCTTAGCAGGATTTGAGCAATAGGAATGATAATGGCTTTGAATTTTGGCACATGACCAGTAAGTTTGGGGGTGGAGGCAAGTTGATTACATTGACCCCAGTGCTCAACTGGTACTTATTTTATCAACTCCAAAAGGATGAAAGGCAAAGTCACCACTCAGTGGAATTTGAACTCGGATCATAAAGACGGATGAAATACTGCTAAGCATTTTGCCTGGCAGGCTAACAATTCTGCCAGCTCGTCGCCTTAATGATAATAATAATAATAATAATAATTTAATGTCCATGTTTTGTGCTGGCATGGATTAGGTGGTTTGGTAGGATCCAGTAGGTCCAAGGACCATATTGTGCTCCAATGCCTGCTCTAGCATGATGTCTATGGCTGGATGCCCTTCATAACACCAACCACTTTGCACCACATACTAAGTGCATTTTTTTACCACTGGTACTTTATAATAATAATAATAATAACAGTAATGATGATGATGATAACAATCATGATTTGTCTGGCTGTATATTTAAGTAAAAGGGTTAGATTTTATTTTTCTGCATTCAATTTTCCAGTTTTTGTGTCCTGGATCAAGCCGTCATCATTTTCTGTTTTTTTCTCTCTTCCAGTGGTGAGATGAAATGGCCTGATGGAAGACGTTATATTGGAAAATTTAAGAATGGCTTACAGCATGGGTAAGTAATTGTAAAAATGTACCAAGGTATAATGTGTTCTATAGAAAATTTTGTTTGTTCCTGGAGTAGAGTGTCCAGGTAATAAAACAGAAAATTAGTTGAACTCTCTAAGAGCTGAGATAAAAAATAGTCAAGTGTGTTTGGTGTTGAGAAAAGGGAAGATAATGATTAATTCTGTAGTTACTTCAAGTTTCATTTAAAAATTAAAAAATTTTTTAAAAAAATCATTCAAGTTTTTGAACAAAAACCTGAACAAGTGCATTTTGGGAAACACACGTGTGTGCATACATACATTACATACAAATATATATACAAATATATGTTTGCATGCATACACACAAACATGTACACCTTGAAACCTCAAGCTGCTCAACCCAGATTATAATAATAATGAAATTATTGTATACAGTGCTCAGGTGCACCACAACTTGTCAAAAGTGCGTATAAAGCATATGCAGTAATGTACAAATGTCTGGAAACTGAACGGTGTATGAGTCAGATACATGCTTGCGTGTGTATGGAGGGGAGAAAATCAGGTGTAGTGTTGGTGAATCTCAGGAAGCATGGAAGTTTTGAAGGATGCAGTGCTCCGACAAATTACAACTGATGCCTTAAACCCTTTATCATTTAAACTGGCCATATCCAGTCCAGATATTTTACCTGCTTTACATTCAAACTGGCCATATCTAGCCTCTCACATCTACCCTACATTGACACTCTAAAAATACATAATGACATTATTGAAGTTTCAAAGCTATGAGATAATGCATGGTTAATTCAAAACAGTATGAATGACTAAAGCATTATATTTAACAGTAATCTGAACACCAAAAAGTTAATCTTTTAATTATTAGTACACTTGGCTATGTTAATTGACAATCTTGGAAAGCTAGGGCTTTCAGGCAAAGAAAGGGACCGTGTAACCAGTGCTGGATTAATCATTAAGCAAAATGAGCATTTGCTTAGGGCACCACAGAAATGGTAAATGATGCACAGCACAAAAAAAAATATTCAAATTGATTTATATGATCAGGAATATAATTTCAAAATGTTCATGGTGTCATAATGAAGATCTGGTCAAAAGACTTTGCAATTAAAAAAAAGTAGGAGAAAACTTTTCAAATATAAATAAAGGGGAGGTATACAAAAATAAATATTATTTTCCATCTTGTTTCATTTTGAAACATAAAAAAAATTATTTATTATTGTTCATATTTTGAATAACATATATATGGGGGCAGCAAAATCTTGTAAGGGCTTAAGGGCAATTATGGGTCTTAATATGACCCGGAATGTAGTGCATACTTTGAAAATTCAATGAAACAGTAAAACTGTGTAAAACCTTTCCAAAGTTCTACATGTGATATTTATCATTTTTGTTATGCAAATTTCAGCAACTGGGCTGTTTCTTTGTTACAAAGCATTTCCTTCTTTATTGGAAGAATTCAAATGATTAAAAAAAAAAAGATACAGGTACATTATTTTATTTTTATTTATTTATTTATGGTTCTCAAAATTATTTATCAATATATGTGTTGTGTTTCAGAAATGGAAAATATATTGTACCCAAATCAGACTCTGAAGAAATCTATGAAGGTTGCTGGAAAGAAGGCAAAATGAATGGGCTGGGCTCAGTTATGTAAGTAATTTTAATTAATTATTTATCTTTTAGTTTTTACTTGTTTCAGTAATTAGACTGTGGCTATGCTAGAGCACCACCTTGCAGAGGTTTAGTCAACGAAATCAACCCAGCATTTATTTATTTTTTTAAAGTTTTGTACTTATTCTGTTGGTCTCTTTTGCTTAATCGCTAAGTTACAGTAAACAAACCAACCTGATTGTCAAGTGGGAGTTAGTCAGAGGAGACAAACACATATGCATATTTATATGACAATCTTTCATAATTTCCCTCTACCAAATTCATTCACAAAGCATTTGTTGGCCCCAGGGTTACAGTAGGGCTCTCTTGCCTAAGGTGTCACACAGTAGGACTGAACCCTAAATAACATGGTAGCAAAGCAAGCTTCTTAAGTACACAGCCATGCCTGCACCTACATGGAAGGACTAAATTACTAGACAAGCGCTTCCTCCTCCTTTTGGCAAGCTGCAATCTGCTGATCATATACATATAACCTTGTCTTTGATGCCAGTCCTTCACACAAGCATCTTATGATTTGTTTAGTCCACATGACTCTGTAAGAGGCATAGAGCCAGTTTCCTCGGTTTCTCTGGAATATTTCTCCCTGGATGGGGAACACCAGTCTATCACAGGATTCCTCATTTTTGCCAGCTGAGTGGATTGGAGCAACATGAAATGAAGTGTTTTGCTCAAGAACACAACACATTGCCCAGTTCAGGAATCAAAACCTGGAAAGATTCCTTAATCTCTGAGGTACACGCCCTGTTGTGTAACATTACTCCAGAGATGTTTCAGAAAAATCTCATCTTAGCTGCTTGTATTTGCAATCGTACTCTTTCAGTCATTGTCCAGTATTTATGGACATAGGTGAAGATTGGTACAAAGACCAAATTGAAGAGAGCAAGTTTACTTTTTTATTGACCTCTCCTCTTCTGAGGATCAAATGCTAGAACTGGTGCATTACCATACCAGAACTTATGATGATGATGATGATCTCATTGACCCCAGACTTAATTTTAATGGTGGGAGGAGTTTAATATATTATTGGTTTCAAATTCTGACACAATGCCAGCAATTTTGAGGGAGGGCTAACTCGATCACATCAACCCCCAGTGCATAACTGGTACTTTTTTTTTACTGACCCGAAAGGATGAGAGGCAAAGTTAACTTCAGTGGAATTTGAACTCAAAACATAAAAAGGGACAAAATCCTAAGCATTTTGCCTAGTGTATTAACGATTCTGCCAGCCTGACACTTTATTTGTGCTTGTGGCACATAAAAAGCACCTACTTCAGTCACGGAGTGGTTGGCGTTAGGAAGGGCATCCAGCTGTAGAAGCACTGCTAGATAAGACTGGAGCCTGGTGCAGCCTCCTGGCTTCCCAGACCCCGGTCAAACCGTCCAACCCGTGCTAGCACAGAAAACGGACGTTAAACGACGATGATGATGATGATGATATATATATATATATATATATATATATATATATATATATATATATATATATATATATATATTAGCATCTATGTTAATGAAAGTGTGAAAGTTAAATGTTAAGTTGGAAATCTCAATTTCAATTTGGTGAGAGAATTAATGCTGTGTCAGATGTCACAGCATTAACATGAATACTGTTTGGTTCAATTTTAGAAAATTAGGCACAATTAAGGAATTTTCTGTCTGAAAACTAATGTGCCTCACATTCACCTAGAGGAGCTGGGTGGGTGACTTTTAAATTTATCTATTTGATTTTATTCATTTATTTGTTGTTACTACTATTTATTATTGTTATTATCATCATTAGCATCATTATTACTGTTGTTGTTACTGTTGTTATAAATAAGTTTCTCCTTCTTTGACTATTTTATTTTGCATGATTCCAGGTATCCAAGTGGAGACCGCTACCAGGGTTATTTCAAAGATGGACAAAAGTTTGGGCATGGGGTTTTGCGCCAGGGTAAGCACATGTCCAGTGTTGCCAGTGTTTACATAGGAGAATGGATGGCCGACAAACGTAATGGATATGGAGTATTAGATGATGTACTTCGAGGTAAGCATGAATGACTCTCAGATAATTCATTTATATTTTTCATTCATTTTTACATCTGTTTTTCTATGCTAGCATGGGTTAGATCAGTGGTTCTCAACCAGGGTCCATATAAAATTTTGTTGTTAACATTTATCTACAATAAACTGGTTATACTTCTGCAAATTACAAAACATTTTAACAATTTTTCCATACAATTTTTTGTTATTTAATTCTGTCAAGCCAAGTGTAATTGTAGTTGTGGTTGATGCTGGTGTCATGTAACTGGCATGTAAAAAGCATCTTTCGAGCATTGGGCCTCATGAAGACAATGTGGCTGAGCTCCTTTCAAGCGTTGGGCTACACGAAGGCAATGTGAATGAGCTCCTTTTGAGTGTTGGACCTCATGGAGGCAATGTGACTGAGCTTCTTTTGAGGATTGGGCCTCATGGAGGCAATGTGGCTGAGCTTCTTTTGAGTGTTGGGCCTCATGGAGGCAATGACCGAGACCTTTGGCATTATGTCATGCTTGAGAAGAAGACTCATCAAGGCGAGCAAAATGGCAGTCATAGCAGATACTGGTGTCGTGCAAATGGCACCCGTGTTGGTGGCACGGAGAAGCACCCATTACACTTTTGGAGTGGTTGGTGTTAGGAAGGGCATCCAGCCATAGAAAACCATGCCAAATCAGACTGGAGTCTGGTGCAGCCTTCCAACTTGCCAGTCCTGGTCAAACCATCCAACCCATGCCAGCATGGACAATGGACTTTAAATGCCGCCGCCGCCAACTTTTTTAAACACTGAATGGATAATGAGGGTCCATTAGAGTAAAACAGGAATCAAAGAGGTCCATGAGTAAAAAAAAGGGTTGAGGACCCCTGTTTTGCAGCTGGATGCCTTTCTGGATGCTAATGATTGTGTGTTTTTTTTAACTAAGAGATCAATTTCAAACTTCTTTGAAGTCAGAAAAATAGCAGATGAAGTGTTGACAGGAGGAATGGCGACACTGCTTGTTGCTCACAATTTTCACTGAAGGTCATATATAAACAAACACTTAAATACAGCCATTCAACCTCCTGTCAAACCGTTCAATCCATGCCAGCATGGAAAATGGACACTAAATGCTGATGATGATAAAATTTAAACTTTGTTATTACTTCAAATTTGTGTGTCCTGATCAATAAATCTATTCCTTTAACCTTTTCATTACCGTATTTATTTTGAGATGCTCTGTGTTTCTTTCAGTTACTTAAAATATAACAAAGAATTTAGTAAAATAAATTAGTTATGATTCAGCTAGTGTTAGGAACATAAATTGTGACCAAGGTTTGGTGGAAGATTTTAATTCAAAACTTATGAAAACAAAACATTTGTGCTCAGAGCCAGAGCCATTTTCAGTGGGGTTGATAACGAAAGGGTTAAGAATTGTTTCTCTATTATATATTTTAACCCTTTTGTTACCATATTTCTGTTGAGATGCTCTGTGTTTCTTTCAATTAATTTAAAATATAATAAAGAATTTTGTAAAATAACTTAGTTATCATTAAGCTAGTGTTAGGAACATAAATTGTGACTAAGGTTTGGTGGAAGATTTTAATTCAAAACTTATGAAAACAAGACATTTGTACTACAGAGCCAGGGGTGGTTTCAGCCAGGTTGGTAACAAAAGGGTTAAATGATGATGATGAATAGTGTTGTTGATGATGATGATGATGATGTTTTTTTTTTTATCTATTTGAAGGCGAGAAATATATGGGAATGTGGCAAGATGACCAAAAACATGGTGGTGGCATTGTGGTCACTCTGGACGGCATGTATTTTGAGGGGAATTTTGTCCAAGGAAAACTCAGTGTAAGAACCACCTTTTTGCAGTTTTTCTTTGGTCTCTGATAATTTTTCAATTAGTCTTTCATCCAGCAGTGAATGCATTGGTTTGTATACAAACTCAGTAACTACTTTATTATTTAATGTTAAGCCAAGGCTCTTATTTTCTGTTCAAATCTTGTAGACCAACTACGACTCTGTATTAATTTATCTTATCTTTTAACCTTTACTAATAAGTCCTCTCTGCAAGCCATGTTGAGCTAGTGTGACAGAATAAACTCATCAAACCAGTATGATCTCAAAACTCAAATTCACAGCCTTTACATCAGACTTGGTTGTGGAGAGAACATGTTGAGGCCTTTGTCCTGCAGTGGACTAAACATAGGCAGTCCACTCCAATAATTTCCTCACGGGGTGAGCCAGCAGACTCATTAATATTTTCCAGAAGACTAGAAATAAACACTTGCACTTGTCTGACAGTGATGCTCATTTACAAACATCACATGATGTCTAGACAAAGGGTACAAACACAGACATACATACATCATAACATTGCACTCAATATTAAGTGGTTAAGTGGTAAACACAATTGGACAACCAAAGCAGGAGAATAAGCCGTACTAATCAGAGCAGGCTTCTACTCTTCTGCTCATCAGTTAAAGTAAACGCAATACTCTGACAATATACTAGAATAAAGTTGACCATGAATTTAATCTAGGTTTTTTTCTGTTGATCAAATCTACTCTCAATGCTCTGGGTTTTCATAGAAGACACTTTGTCCAAAGTGTCATGCAGCAGGATTGAACTCAAGATTACATGGTTGGGAACCAAAATCTTCACCACACAGCCACTCCCGTACCTCTACTGTTTAGTATTTATAGATGGCAAAATGCTGTTAATTTGCTGTTGCCAGTACTGCCTGACTGGTCCTCATGCCGGTGGCACGTAAAAGCACCCACTACACTCTGAGTGGTTGGCATTAGGAAGGGCATCAAGCTGTAGAAACTCTGCTAGATCAAGATTGGAGCCCGGTGCAGCCATCTGGTTCGCCAATCCTCAGTCAAATCGTCCAACCCATGCTAGCATGGAAAGCGGACATTAAACGTAAAAAGCACTCATGCCAGTACCATGTAAAAATCACCCAGTCTACTCTGTAAAGGGGTTGGTGTCAACAAAGGCTTCCAGCCATAGAAACCTTGCCAAAGCAGACATTTGGAGCCTGGTGCGGCTCTGGTCACATCGTCCAACCATACCTGAATGGGAAACAGACACTAAGTGAAATTGATGATGATGTGTGTAAATACTCAAATTTTCAGAGTTATTTGACCCAAATGAAGAAGAATTAGTGCAAAAGTTTAAAAGAGAAAAAGAAATATAAAATTTAGCGACAATTATTTTCAGAATTGTTGTTACATGTTCCATTAATTCCTGACTTATATATTTATAGGGTTTTGGACTGATGTTAACTGATGATGACAGCTGCTATGAAGGTGAATTCTCTGGAATCACTCAACTAAACGGTAAAGTAAGTATACCGTTTTGAAATGTTTTATATCAGCCTGTGATGAAAATTTATCAAGTTTCTCTATAGGAGGTGAATTCCAAACAACAAAGCAACTGTAGAAAGGACAAAACTATTTGTGTGTTTGTATTATGAACCAAAATATAGTGTTCAGTATATACTAATAGGGTTAGTGTATCTATTTATCTGTAAATAGCCAACAACTTGAAATAAGAACGACTTAAAATTTGGCTGTTGTATCTTGGAAGGGTCATTGTACTAATAATAAGCATGCACGCACGAGTTCTATTTCACCTCTTTATTATTATTATTGTTGTTGTTGTATTTAGGAACAGTCATGTTGCCAGTTTAGCCAATAAAAACATTAATCTTAATCTTATTTCGGCCAGAGTTCTTTCGTCACACTACTGTGACCTCATCAGTGGTCCTTTGCTTTCTTCTTTCTTATTTGTGTGTCTCTCCTTACTAACCGTCAGCCATTTTGTATTTTGTATTCCTATTGTATGTGTCTTTATTTGCACATGCATATACCCCTATGTCTGTCTGTTTAGTTAGTGTGTGTGTGGGGGGAGTACCTGTAATATTTGTATCTCCTGTTTATATACACATTTGTGTAATTTGTTTTCGTTTATTTTGTTCGTGTTTATACCTACTTATTATTTTTTTTTGTATTTTAATTTTTTTTAAAATTTTGTTAATGTATATTTTTTTATCATTTCTAATGTGTCTATTATTATTATTATTATTATTGAGAGAGAGAGGAATGCATGCCATCAAAGTGACACTGGGGAAAAATATAAGAAGCCCAATATACCCATCATGACTATCCGTCTGATAAGGGTACACTAAGCACATGCATCACAACCATACATGTGCAACATGGTGATCTCATATGAAGATAAACAGTGCATGACCTTGCAGGTGGGGGCTCAGTTAGAATTTTCTTCTGGTCGAGTAACCCATCCTGCTCAAAAGGTCCCTGAATAAGGTTTGTTTAAGGATGATGAACGAAACACCCATGTTTCCAAGGGTGAATTATCCAGACCCCCAAAGAATTCCTCTCAACACATGGCTATGGTGCTCTCCCACTACTTCTGCTCGTGATCAGAGATGCACATATTGTCAGTCACTTAGGGATATGCTCAACTGGTTAAGATCAAACAACTGACAAGCAAATCTGTGGTATTGAGCAGAATATTTGCTGTAGCCCATCTTTTATACCATGGTAAAACAATGTACAAGATAACACCTCTAATCAGTTAAGATCAGAAGCCATGAAAGCCACTGCCTGGCATTGCATCAGGGCATCGTCGTCGTCGCCGCCTTCTTCTTCTTCTACAAATTTCAGGCCTTGTGCCTATAGTAGAAAGGATTATTATTATTATTATTTCCTTTTTTTTCAGGGTACATTACGACTACCAAACGGGGATAGTCTTGAAGGACATTTCACAGGTTCTTGGAATGTTGGTATCAAAGTAAATGCTACATTCCATAAAAATCTTCCTCCTGAGACAGTCAAGAAAGCAGACCTTACCTATGGGATCCACTCAAAGTAAGTGAGATATTGCTACAGTGAGTGTCACTCACATCAACAATTTACTCACATTCACACAATCAGTATGCATGCTACTTACTTCATTGAAGTTTGTGGTGCACTCAACCTCACCAGTATTACAATGATTTTATTCAAACCACAAAGGTGAAACAAAGAGGGTACAATACACGGGACACCAGTATTACGAGCCATCACCTTCCCTCTTTGCAGAACATTTTGATATGAACATCGTTTTATCACAGAGAGAATTTCATTTTAGCACTGCAAGTTTTAATGCACAAATCTCCTGTTGCCCGCAGAAATCTACTGTACTTTCTCAATGTCTCTTTACTGAGAACTAGAAAAACTGGGTCTTTTACAGGGTGATATGTAACTCTAATGACTTAGTACAAACTGCTAACATCTTGATGGTTTGGACACCTGTAAATCTATTTTAGTTACTAAGATATTCAATAAATTAAATGCGCCCTTTTAAAGCCTAGCCAGGCTCATGGGCCCAGTTTCCTGGTTTCAATGGCATATGTGTTCTCGGCTGGACGGGACGCCAGTCCATCACAGCATTACTCAATTTTGCCAGCTGAGTGGACTGGAGCAACGTGAAATGAAGTGTTTTGCTCAAGAACACAATGCATTGCTCAGTCCAGGAATCGAAACCACAATCTTACGATCATGATGCTGACACCCTAACCACTAAACCATGCGCCTCCACTATTAAGATATTACTTTCAGTAAAAACATAACTGCATGAATTATAGTCTGTCCCCACTTTCCTTCCTTCTTGAGTCACAGTCTTTATTCTCCCTTATATGTACCTTCTTGTCCCTTGAGGCTATGCTCTGGTACCCTGTGACCACCATCCTTACCACATTTCCAGCTACTTACATCCACCCTTGTGTAATGCAGGGTAACCATGTATCTCCTCTAAAGCAAGATACCTGTGCTCATCCCTCTGTCATACTTTTAGCCTTCAACACTCGGCATAAAATCCATTCCCTCTCTCTCTCTCTTTCAAATATATGCCCACCCATTTGAAGGGGCCTTTTCCTTTTCGTTTTTGTCTTACAAGTTACTTGTAATAGATGTTAAATGACAATGAAGCTAAGCTTTTTACGAGCTGCTTATTAATGGATTCAAAACTTTCTTATTTCCATTCTTCTTTATTACAGAACTTATGGTACATTATCTGTGCCAGCAGACCGTAAATGGGAAGATATCTTTAGTCATTGCAAGTCTATGCTTGGTTATAATGGAGAAGGCAAAGCAGACCCAGCTAAAGCTTGGCAGGCTGTGGCTGTTATGATCTCCAGTGGGAAGAAATCATTGAGTGACCAAGACTACAAGTGAGTAATCCTGTTTTCTTCCTTATTTATTTTAGTTTTATTTACTAGTCATATTTACTCCAAATTCAAATATATATAAGATTTTAATCCCAGTGAAATTTTGCATTTTTTTAGTGGAATTTTGTATTGATCAGTTATAAAGCATTAATCAGTTATAATGTAAACCTATGGAAAAAGAAGAGTTATACATTTATCCTTATTTATCATTGATCCAGAATAACATTGTATACTATATTGTGAACCATTTTATGTTTATCACAAATCGATCTGGGATAACACAGATCAGTGATTAGTCAAAGGTTCTGCTTCTTATGGTATTTTTCAGTTACTTTTTTATCATTTACTGGTCATATGTTATTAAATTTTACTCTAAATATTTTCCCAAACATGAAACAATATCATTGTGCATGTTTAAAAGCTATTTGGAGGTATTATTTGGGTAAGTCAGAGGGAGAACTTGGGATCAGGAACAAAACCTATTTTACTATATGTTCTATAATTCATTTGTCTATGATTCATTTAACATGGTTGATTTTTTTTTAATCAAATACCTGTGATAAACAAAGATAGATATATATTTAGAATTTCCTACTAATACATACATACACAGACATATATACTTGCTTCGGCAGTACATATACTAAACTTGGAATGATACAGAGAAGATTAGCATGGCCCCTGTGCAAGGATGACATGCAAATTCGTGAAGCATTCCATGTTTTATTTTACTAGGCATAGGAGTGGCTGTATGGTAAGTAGCTTGCTTACAAACCACATGGTTCCAGGTTCAGTCCCACTGTGTGGCACCTTGGGCAAGTCTCTTCTACTATAGCCTCGGGCCGACCAAAGCCTTGTGAGTGGATTTGGTAGACGGAAACTGAAAGAAACCTGTCATATATATGTATATATATGTGTGTATGTATATGTTTGTGTGACCCCCCCAACATCGCTTGACAACCGATGCTGGTGTGTTTACATCCCTGTAACTTAGCAGTTCGGCAAAAAAAGACTGATAGAATAAGTACTAGGCTTGCAAAGAATAAGTCCTGGGGTCGATTTGCTTGACTAAAGGCGGTGCTCCAGCATGGCCACAGTCAAATAACTGAAACAAGTAAAAGAGAGACATCTATAAAGTAAATAGATGTCATCGTTTTTGAGAGAAATTTATTTCTAGAAGCAAAATAATATCCTTTGATGCATTTAAATCTGTCACCAAGTATTTAGTAAACATACCTTGTGCAGTTTTTCATGATTTAACCTGCCTAGGCATTGTGCTAAAGAGTAGTGTCCACATAATTAAAAAGGTATAATGTGGGGGTGTCTATACATATGTTTCTCTATATTTTTTGCATTGTTTTTCTCTATTACTAAACCTTATATGAACTCCTTCATTTTCTCAACATTTCTAATCAAGAAACTATTCTATTCATTGTTTAATTACTTAGCATTTAGACTAGCCATATCAAATATTCTCTCTGCTTTATGTTCAAACCAGCTAGATCTGACCTTTCACATCTAACCTACAATGTCATTCGAATAATAAAGAATTACATCATTGAAATCTTGACTCTACAAGATCACTCAGGATTAACTGAAAATGATGTGAATTAATAAGCGTTACATTTGATGGGATAATCAGAATACTAACTCTGAACAATAACTCTGAGCACCTTTTCAAACTCCACCTGTCTAACACCCGTGGACATGTTTTCAAAGTCAGAAAACAGCACAGCTCCCATGACTTTCGGAAACATTTTTTCACGCTAAGAGTTGCTGAAGCATGGAACAGACTACCAGCATCAGTTGTTAGTTGTCGGAGCACTGCATCCTTCAAAACTTCCATGCTTCCTGAGATTCGCCAACACTACACCTGATTTTCTCCCTTCCATACACATGCAAGCATGTATCTGACTCATACACTGTTCACTTTCCAGACATTTGTACATTACTGCATATGCTTTATATGCAGTTTTTGACAAGTTGTGGTGCACCTGAGCACTGTATACAATAATTTCATTATTATTATTTAAAAGATTAATTAAACTGGATATTGTTTGGTTTCTGTTCTTCAGCTGCTCCCTTTCTAAAATTAGACTAATGTCTTGCACTCTTGATGAACTTGAGAAAATTCCTCCATATTCCGAAGGGAAAATGACTGTGGAATATTATCATAAAATTGCAAGTTATCTCTCAAAGGTATGTAAAATATTTTATTGAATTAATCCAGTTTGGTTATTCATTGGTAGATATATAAAAGAAAAAAAATCAGTGTGTTTATTGGTGTATTTTGTCTAATGTGCTAATGGTTTTGCCAGCTCATCACCTTACCTTGTACCTATACTAGAAACAGTAGTAGTAGTAGTAGTAGAAGCAGCAGTATTTGCTGCTATTGTTATTGTTGTTGTTGTTAGAAGAAGTAGCAGTAGTAGGGCAGAAAGCTAGCAGAACTGTTAGCATGCCAAACAAAATGCTAAGTGATATTTTTTCCAGGCATTACATTTTGAGTCCAAATTGCACCAAGGTCAACTTTGCCTTTCATCCTTTCAGTTCCAATAAGTACCAGTCAAATACCCCCACCCCTACCCCCAAATTTCAGGCCTTATACTCTCTTTACTCTCTCTTTTTACTTGTTTCAGTCATGTGACTGTGGCCATGATGGAGCACCGCCTTTAGTTGACTCATAAGGCTTTGGTTGGCCCAAGGCTATAGTAGAAAACACTTGCCCAAGGTGCCATGCAGTGGGACTGAACCCAGAACCATGTGGTTGATAAGCAAGCTACTTACCACACAGCCACTCCTGCACCTACAGTAGAAAGGATTATTGTTGTTGTTATTATCGTATCTTTTCCTGAGTTATCTATGTCATGTCTCAGAACCATCCAGCAGCTTAGAGAGATGCAACACTTTTCTCAACACATGAGCTGTTCCAAGTATTGTTGTCGATTGAGTACTTCTTATGAAGTTTGGCATTTGCAGCTTTTGATGCCAGAATATTGCTTTCTTTGAGTTGGCCCCAAGTGCAGCAATCACAATAAGTGCTACACTCACTTTTGAGGATCTATGGATGCATTTCACTTCCAATGCTAGGTCTTGGTATTTCTCGACTTTCTTGTCCTCTGTCTTCACAATATTCTGGTCTGTCACAATTGTTATTGAGTGAGAGAGCAGCACACCATCAAAGTGATGTGGGGGTACAAATATACAGAACCCAATATACCCATTGTGACTGGTGTACAAATGCACAAAGCCCAATTTACCCATCATGACTACCTTGTCTGATAAGAGTACACCAGGCACATGCATCACAACCATACGTGCATGACATGGTGACCTCATATCAAAATAAATCTTCATGAACTTGCAGGTGGGGTCCAGTTAGAATTTTCTTTGGGTCAAGTAGCCCATCCTGCTCAAAAGGTTGCTGAATAAGAGTTGTTTAAGGATGATGAAGAAAACACCCATGTTTCTAGAGGTAAATTATTCAAACCCCAAAGAATTCCTCTCAATACATGGCTATGATGCTTCTCCACTACTCCTTCTCATGAGCAGAGATGCACATATCGTCAGCCACCAAGGAACATGCTCAGCTGGTTAAAGTCAAACAACTGACGAGTAAATCTGTGATATTGAGCAGCATATCTGCTGTAACCCATCTTTTACACTAAGACAAAACATGTACATGATAACACTTCCAATCAGTTAAGATCAAAAGCCATGAGAGTCACTGACTGGTATTGTATGAGAACAACTTGTTATTATTAAGGCGGCGAGCTGGCAGAATCGTTAGCACGCCGGGTGAAATGCTTAGCGGTATTTCGTCTGCCATTACATTCTGAGTTCAAATTCCGCCGAGGTCAACTTTTCCTTTCATCCTTTCGGGGTCGATTAAATAAGTACCAGTTACGCACTGGGGTCGATATAATCGACTTAATCCATTTGTCTGTCCTTGTTTGTCCCCTCTGTGTGTAGCCCCTTGTGGGTAGTAAAGAAATAGGTATTTTGTCCGTCGCTGCATTCTGAGTTCAAATTCTGCCGAGGTTGACTTTGCTTTTCATCCTTTCAGGGTCGATAAATTAAGTACTAGTTACACATTGGGGTCGATGTAATCGACTTAATTGTTTGTCTGTCCTTGTTTGTCTCCTCTATTTTTAGCCCCTTGTGGGCAATAAAGAAATAAGAATGGTTAGCATGCCAGGCAAAATGCTTAGCAGCATTTTGTCTTGTCTTAATGTTCTGAGTTCAAATTCCACCAAAGTCGACTTTGCTTTTCATCTTTTCAGGTTTGATAAATTAAGTACCAGTGAAACACTGGGGTTGATGTAATCGACTAGTCCCCTTCCCCAGAATCTCATGCCATGTGCCTTTAGTAGAAATTATTATTAAGGTGGTGAGCTGGCAGAATCATTAGCATGATGGACGAAAAACTTAGCAGTATTTTGCCCCTTGCTACATTCTGAGTTCAAATTCCGCCAAGGTCAACTTTGCCTTTCATCCTTTCAGGGTCAATAAATTAAGTACCAGTTGAGTACTGGGGTTGATGTAATTGACTGTCTCCCTCCCCCAAATTTCAGGCCTTTACCTATCGTAGAAAGGATTATTTGTAGTAGTAGTAGTATAAGCAATGCTATAATTTCCTAAATGTGTTAATCATTTGTCTGTACATAGGTTATTATCTGATATTCTGTCCAAAAAAAAAAAAAAGTGTGTTCAATTTGACTCTTCTCTTCTTCATTTAGGCTTTTGACACAAAATTCCACCCCATTGGAAAGCTCATAGATGGGTTGGTGGAAGTATTCAGGGCTGCCTACATTGGTATTGGAGCCCATCCCAGACTGTTGCTGCATGCTGTTCAAGAAATCAAATCTTACGTTAAGAAAGTCTACAGGGTTATCAGGTAAGCAATGTCTGATATTAGTACTACTGCTCAGTACATCTGTGTGTGTGTGTGTGTGTGTGTGTGTGTGTGTGTGTGTGTGTGTGTGTGTGTGTGTGTATGTGTGTGTGTGTGTGATTGAGAGAGAGAGAGAGAAAGATAGAAGTATATGTATGTGTGTATTGGTTTTTATGGATGGATGTGTGTTGACACTGATCATCACTAGTTTACTTCATGATAGAGATATCTTCTGTATACATGTTTGAGAGAGAGAGAGATAGTGGGACATGCTAGAGTAGCTGTGTTTGTGTGTTAGCACTAATTGATAGCTTTGTGTATAAGCTGCATATGCATGTAATGTGTGTGTGTGTGTGTGTGTAGGAGATCAACAATGGCTACAATGTGGATTTTGTGAGAAAAACATGTGAGGTTTCAAAAACTGCTAACAGGAAAGATTAATTTCATTTATTTCAATTTATTTACCCTTTGCTTATTGCAAGACTAAATCATCTTAAAATATCTGAAACTTGTTGCATGTTTTGATAAAAAGGTAAATATTTTCCTAATTCTAAAGCATTTTCTCCTTTTGTTTTTTGAAAGTACACTCAAAATAGATCGTGTTTTCAGGAAGTGATATAAGAAGAAAAACATAAGCAAGGATAGAAAATAGTGTCCAGAAGAAATTGTGAGAAGAACTTCCTAGCAAGAAGCAAGCATTGTGGGAATCAAAATGATGATTAAATTAAATGGAGAAGCTATTGATGAACTCTCTAAACTATCACTTGGCCTACTAGAAACATTTGCGGTCAAATCTCCCTTAAATCACTGAAAAAATGTCACATTGGATAATGTAGTCCAAGATATACAAAAGCTGAAACAAAAAAAAAATGAAACAATCTGGGGCTGAACGTCATCTGCTAGACTCTAATTAGAGTAGAAGATGGGTGGCAAGCTGTCAGAATCGTTAGCACACTGTGCAAAATGCTTAGAGGTATTTCGTCTGCTGTTGTGTTCTGAGTTCATATTCCACCGAGGTTGATTGTGCCTTTCATCCTTTTAGGGTCAATTAAATAAGTACAGTTACGCACTGGGGTTGATGTAAATGACTTAATCCCTTTGTCTGTCCTTCTAAATGACTCAATCCCTTTGTTTGTCCCCTCTATGTTTAGCCCCCTGTGGGTAATAAAGAAATTTTTAAAAAATCAGAGCAGAAGACATTACAAGTTGTATGTCCTCTCTCATGGCACTGTAATAATTATTTCAAATTTTGGCACGAGGTCAGCAATTTTAAGCGAATTTGAATACATTGACCCCAGTGTTTGACTGGTATTTCTTTTATCAACCCCCGAAAGGATAAAAGGCAAAGTTGACTTTGGCAGGATTTGAACTCAGAACCTAAAGCTAGAAGAAATACTTCATAGCATTTTGTTTGATGTATGTGCTGTGTACATGGTAGAACACCTGACTGGATATCTCACTAGCTTTAGTCTTTTAAAAAGCTTTCAAATGAAAGCAAGCTACAATTTTTAGAATTTTATTATTTGTTCATCATCATCATCATCATCATCATCATTTAGCGTCTGCTTTCCATGCTGACATAGGTTAGTTAGTTTGACTGAAGACTGGTATACTGTAGGGCTACACCATGTTCCAATCTGATTTGGCATGGTTTCCATGGCTGGATGCCCTTCCTGACACCAAACTTCTATAAGAGTGTAATGGGTGCTTTTTATGTGGCACTGTCACAGGTGCCATTGACGTGACACCAGCATTGGCCATGTCTATGATTTCACTTGGCAAGTCATACAGTATTTCACTCTGCAGTTCTTTCCTTTAATTTTCAACACTCTTCGATGTTTCCCTTCCTCCATGCCAATTTTTCTCTTTCTTTTTGTCTAATTTCTATCTCTCTACCTATCAATTATATTCTGTAGGATTTTATTTCCTGATCTGCCCTCCTCTTCAAAACCAGTAAGAATCTACAGCTGCAACAGAGTCCCACCTGCTGAGGATAGTGAACTAAAAAGTGAACAAGACTTTATGGTTAGTGACAATCCAGATGAGAGGTTAGTTGTAGCAATATTTCACAACTTATTTATTTCTGCAACACTTAAAAAATGCCATTAAATCTTTATATATTGAATGGCTCTCTCGTTGAACTTCTCAGTTATTCAGTTACCACAACAACCTGATTACTCTTTTACTTGTTTCAGTCATTTGACTGCGGCCGTGCTGGAACACCGCCTTTATTTGATCAAATCAACCCCAGGACTCATTCTTTGCAAGCCTAGTACTTATTCTATCAGTCTCTTTTGCTGAACTGCTAAGTTACAGGGACATAAACACACCACCATTGGTTGTCACGCAATGTTGTGGGGACAAACACAGACACACAAACATATACACACACACACACATATATATAAACATATATATGATGGGCTTCTTTCAGTTTCCATCTGCCAAATCCACACACAAGGATTTGGTCGGCCCAAGGCTATAATAGAAGACACTTACCCAAGGTGCCACACAGTGAGGCTGAACCCGGAACCATGTTGTTGGTAAGCAAGCTACTTACCATACAGCCACTCCTGCGCCTGTTTGAATTATAGTGAAGTACCATATCTGAAGGCATATAAGGCATGTTTTCCCCCAAAAATGCCTAAAAAAAATCAGTTTGCATTTCATCAGTATCAAAACTAGTAAAAAAATATAAAAGAAAATATAATGGAATATATTCTATCCTCCACTTGGCTGCTAACTTTATTTAGATGTACATCAAGGGACCTGGTAATTGTATGAGACTTCAGGCTATGTCTAATTACTTGCAGAGACTCACTTGAGGGAACCAATCTTCATTAAAATAAACTCCAAATATTATTCAATGTGTTATCTAATTTCTTGCTCCTTACTTCATCATCATCATTCTCATTTATTGAACTTTGATATTGATTTCAGTGAAGTTGTTACGCCAGCTCGTCTTCTACATCCTCTGTTGCTTCCCAAAATATACCCACCACTTTTTGATCTGTATGCTCTCTACAATGACAAGGAAGATGAAAAATATTGGGAGCGCGTTTGGAAATTGAATCGCCAAGGAGATATGGCACTGATGGCTTATCTCGGCATTGACCAGTAAGTAAATCACACATAAATACATACAGTTTAGACAGTGTCTCAGTTTTTATTTTTTCAATGTTTTCTCAATTTCCTGTGAACAATTAAAATGATCGAATAAAAGTTGAATTATGCAGTAGAAGCAAATCTAGAATAAAATCTTCATTTATATAACATGTTTAATGTATGTGCGTTGTTGAAAAGCAAGAAGCTGCAGTTTTATGAAAAAAATCCCTTTATAGACATACTGTATAAAAAAAAAACACAATATGCTTCAGAGCTAGGCAAAACGAAAAATCACCCTTTAAGTGATTACAAGAGCTTCTTCTCTTCTTCTTAATCCTTTTTGTTCCCTGTGGAGCATAGGGCCTCAACAGTTGCTTTCCACTTTTTGTGGTCATTGGCGTGTTTCTTGGCTACTTCCCATGTCAGGCCGGTGGTCCTGAGTTTGTCCAAAATGCTCCGCTTCCATGTCTGCTTCGGGCCTCCTCGCTTCCTTTTCCCCTGCAGGTTCCAGTCAAGTGCTTGTCGTGTCACATTTGAGGGTTCTTTTCGCAGTGTGTCCCCGATCCATCTCCATTTCCTTGTCTAATCTGAACATGTATGGGCTCCTGGTTGGCCCTTTCCCACAGTTTGGTGTTTGGCACTCTGTCAAACCACTTCAGATGGAGGATCTGCTGGAGACATTTGTTGATGAAGGTCTGGATCTTCTTGTAGTTGCTGCAGGTGGCTCTCCATGTTTCAGAGCCATACAAAAGCACAGATTTTACGTTTGAACTAAATAAGCAGAGTTTGATTACAAGAGCTACAGATATGTATTTCTTCATTGTTGCAGCTTGTCAATGTCGCATCTTTGTGTCACTTCTGAAACAAGATCAAATCTGCTAGTCTCAAGTATACAGATAGAAATTTGACATGTATTGTGGAACAGTTATGATGTTGGTGAAAAGTGTTATGATAGCGAAGATGTTACGATGTTGCTGTTTAGTTTCAAGGCAGAAATTTTGAAGAAAGGTGGTTAACCAATACCATTGACCCTAGAGAGATGAAAGGCAAAGCTGATCCTAGCAGGATTTGAACTCAGAGTGTAAAAAGTTGAAGCTAATACTATAAAGCATTTTCCAAGGCTATAATAAGCCTGCCAGCTCATCACCTTAATAATACTTGTTTCAAATTTTTACACAAGGCTAGCAATTTTTGGAGAGGGGTTAGTTAATTATATTGCCCCCAGTGTGCAACTGGTACTTACAATACATTAATTAAATAGATGTTAGAATTACTTTTGATATTTAATTCAGTTTGTTTTTCCTATTTCTTACTTTTTACTCCATAAAGGGAATTATAATCCTTTTCATTTTACTTCTTCTTCCAGGAAGTTTTGGTTAATTGAAGATAAAATCTTTCAAGGTAACAGACAGGTAAGATTATAACATAATTTCTTTCATATTTCTTTCTTTTTGCACACCAGACTTTTTGGCTGACTTTTTGGAAAGGTGGTGGGGGTGCCGTGCCCATGACCTTTGCAGATAGGGGAGAGGTTGATGTGGTTGATGGTTACTCTGAACCTCTGTACATGTAGGGGAACTGTTGGGGAAACATTGAGGAAATGTTGAGAAAGTGTTGGTGAAAATATGAGCATGGCAGGGAAGAGATCAAAAGAGTTGCAGATCTAAAGAAAAAGAATTAGATGAAATGTAAAATGGTTTGTTTGGAGTCTGGTGAATGAAAGATAGTAAAAAAGGTTGAGATGTTACAAGCAAAACAACAAAACAAAAGCAAAGCAAAAAAAAAAACTAGTAAAGCATTAACTCCATGAAGACATTGTTAACCCCAGTTGAACTTCATTAACACCACACCAATAACCATGTAAAATAAGAGAGGTATTTCTGTCGCACACTGTACTACTTAAGAGGAGGCACAGTTCCACAGACCTGTACATAGTCTCCATCTCTTTAATTTCAGTCACATGGCTTGGGTTGACTTATGACTGTGGTGGATGGAACTAACTTGTCTAAGGTGACACACAGTAGGGTCAAACTCAGGATCATATGACCGTGAAGTGAACTGTTTAACCACAAGGCCTTGCCTTCAGTCTGCTTTTTCAGGTCTCAGATGATTTCAGTGATAACCTAAATATTCCTCAGTTTGTATTTGGTCAGCTTTGTTGTCTATGGATTATTATTTGTATGGCTTATCTGTTGCAGAAACTGTCTGAGATCCGAGATCAGTGTTATGCTGCTGCTGTTGATATGCTGCAGCAAATAAGGTAGGTGCATTTGCTTTCATTCAAAATCCTTTTTATTTCTTTTCTTTTCTTTTCCTTATTTCGCCTTTCTCCCCCCACATACAAACGACATTCATTCTCCCAATGATATGTATGTGTATATATAGAGGCAGTGAACTGGTAGAATCATTAACATGCCAGGTAAAATGCGTAGCAGTATTTTGTTCATCTTTATGTTCTAAGTTCAAATCTGTCGAGGTCGACTTTGCCTTTCATCCTTTCAAGGTTGATGCAATAAGTACCAGTTGAGTACTGTGGGTTGATGTAATCGACTTACCCCCTCTCCTGTAATTGCTGGCTCTGTGCCAAAATTTGAAATCTATGTGTGTGTGTGTGTGTGTGTGTATATATATATATATGTGTGTGTGTGTGTGTGTGTGTGTGCAAGAGAGACGACTATATATATATATATGTGCAAGAGAGACGACTGCGCTGGTATGGCCATGTGGTGAGAATGGATGTGGATAGCTGTGTGAAGAAGTGCTACACCCTAGCGGTTGAGGGAACCTGTGGATGAGGTAGACTCAGGAAGACCTGGGATGAGGTGGTGAAGCATGATCTTCGAACATTGGGCCTCACCAAAGCAATGACTAGTGACCAGGACCTTTGGAAATATGCTGTGTTTGAGAAGACTTGGCAAGCTCAAATGAGACCATAACCTTGTGGCCTATTCTAGGGGTGTAACCAGCCCACTTATACGTACCTTTCCTTCTTTGGACACTAAACTCTGCTTGTGAAGACCTGTTGAGGCAAGTGAAATCGAAATCAAAATCAAATTCAATGACTGGCATCTGTGCTAGTGGAGCGCTAAGAGTACCATACGAGCGTGATTGTTGCCAGAGCAACAAGCTGGACTCCGTGCTGGTGGCACGTAAAAGGCACCATTTGAGCGTGATCATTACCTGTGTCGCCTTACTGGCACTTGTGCTGGTGACATGTGAAAAAACATTCGAATGAGGTCGTTGCCAGTGCCGCTGGACTGGCTCCTGTGCAGGTGGCACATAAAAAGCACCATTTGAGCATGGCTGCTGCCAGTACCACCAAACTGGCCCTTGTGCCAGTGGCACGTAAAAGCACCCACTACACTCTCAGAGTGGTTGGCGTTAAGAAGGGCATCAAGCTGTAGAAACTCTGCCAGATCAGATTGGAGTCTGGTACAGTCATCTGATTCGCCAGACCTCAATCAAATTGTCCAACCTATGCTAGCAGGGAAAGCAGATGTTAAATGATGATGATATATATATATATATATATGTATGAAGGTTACAATGGACACAGGTTTGTGTGTCACATAGATTGCTATGTTCAGAGTTTCACATAGATTTATTAGAATCCAGCTTGCTTCTTTCTTGTATTAGTTGTCAAGTAACTACTATACTGAGTAGTATTACAAGTTATGAACCATAGAGCAAATGTAAGAGAAATAAGGATAAACATGAGTTTATACTATGATTCCTACACATATTCACCATTATGATTGTCTAAATTCCAGTGCATGTGCACATACGCGCATATGTGTACATACATACGTATATGGTAATTAAATGAAAAGCTTCAAAAAACAGGCATCTCTTTGCTTCTGTTAATCATTACAATATATTCTATATCTTACAGCACTGCATTCAGTCCATGTGAAAAGCTGGCCGTGATACAAAGAACTTTCTTGGAAATTACAAAGGTAAGTTGGAACTAATCTTCTTCAGATTATCCTAAACCAGCTATAGGTAAACTGTGGCCTGCAGGTCACATGCAGCCTTTGGGACTTTCTGAATGTCACATCTAACAAAAAAATTACCTTGTTTTTTTTGTGTATTTTAGTGGTGCAGCTCGCCTGATGATGAGCCATGTCTCATGCTGCCTGCTTCTCAAAAACAAGTCACCTATGCCTGTCCTAAGCCAACTTTACTAAACGATTTAATCTGTTGTCCTCTAATGTTATTCTTTTCCGCTGAGGCTGTTGCTCAACATAATACTATTTGCAGGTTCCCTCTGGCTCAATATCAAAATCACACCATGTTGTTGTCTCCCTTCAATGATTGTCTCTCCCCATCTTATCATTTTGTTTTTTACTGTAACTGTTTTAATGTTAAACTGTCTACCTTCTCTTGCTCTTGATGGCAGGTATATCCTGTTTTGGTAAGTACCACTGCTTGATTCAGCAACACTGAAACTATTTTGAACACTGGTTCTATTTGGTATATTGGCCTATTATTATTTCTTTAGTAATTAGCAGTTGTCATTATCTTTAGAAATAATCTTTAGTTAAACTATCGCTCGTGGTTATAAGGTGAACTGAGTCTCCGGTGTATTCATCCTTTACTATCTCATTATCGACTGTCAGCAGCCTTTACTTTTAGCTAAACTAGTCTAAAATATCACTAGCAGTTTATAAGTTAAAATAACTTTTGATCTCTTCTGTTGCAAGTCTTACACTGTCTCTGGGCAGAACACTGTATTCTGCATACCTTAGTTCTTAAAATTTTCAGAAAGTATGTACAGGATCTGGGAATGTTATGTATTGTACACTACTATCCTATCCAAAGAGAGCATTTAGCTTGCAACCACATAATATTACTAACACTACCAAGTTTGGAGCTAAGTACCAATTCTTTGAGCCCTTGTAACTTGTCAAGAGATTTCCTGTCATAAAGCACTGTTACATATTTATTAATTATTTGCTAAGAAACATTGTGAAAATCTTTCATAATTCCATTTGCACCTAGGATGGTTTATATTGTGTGGTTCAATATTTAGTCTTTGTCTAACAGTTAGTCCCATGCAGCTGGCTTACACACCAAGCAGCAAGGCATGTCTCCAATCATCTCAGTTTTGAACATAGTCTCCTGCATCTTCCCAGACAATGCCAAGTTGCTTCAGATTTTCTTTGAAGGTGGTGCACCATATCTCCTTGAGTCTCCTTCTTGTGGCATTTATTGTATAAGATGACTTGGACCTCCATTATTTTCTGAAAATCAGAAAACATGACCTGCAAGCCTCACTCTTCTTTTTGCCACAGTCTCCTTCAAGCTGCACAGATTGGTTCTTCTCAGGACTTCAGAGTTTGTGATTCTGTCCTTGTAAGTGATCTTGAGTATTCTGCGTCAGTACCAATGATAGAATACATTAAATAACTGAGTGATCTTAGTAGTCATTTTCCAAGTTTCTCCTACACAGGTTTGCTGTTGGCAAGAGAACATACTCTACCCCTTTGGCATTCAGATTATGCTGCTAAATGTAATGTTTATTTTATTCACATTGTTGGTGTTAGGAAGAGCATCCAGGCGTAAAAACCATGTAGCCTTGTGTAGTCTCCTGCCAGGCTGACTCCTGTCAAACCATCCAGTTCTTGCCAGCATGGAAGGCAAACGTTAAACGATGATGATGATGATGGTGGTTGTGATATCTTGTAGCTTATGATGTGATTGTTTATTTTTAGAATGACATTGTAGGATAGGTGTGAGAGGCTGGATCTGGCTGGCTTGAACATAAAACATGGTAGAATATTTGAGCTGGATGTGGCCAATTTAAATGCTAAAGGGTTAAAGGGAGGTTTTTTTGTGGGTTGGGTATTAAATGAATTAGTGACATTAAGTAACCAGGTTCAACTCGTTGCAATTACGCGAAAGTGTCGTAAGTCCAAAGCATTGCTTTTTCAGAAAAGGAAGAAATAGTTTCACCATTCCATTTCTTTTTACATTAGCAACAGTTTCATCTTAACAATAATACTTTGTTGGTTGCATAAAATCATGACTCCATGCATGATATTTTCAGTCAGAAATATTTTTGCAAAACTGTCATATGTGGGACTTACTACAATTAAAAAAAAAGCTAAACTGTTGTACTACACCATGACAATTTCATATCTTGGCATCTAAAGCAACTGGAGATATGATAGTTTGACCAAAAGAACTAGCTATTGCAAGCAAAATTAAATATTGAAAAAAAAAATGCATTTGGTCAAATTTGGACATACAATAGTTTAACATAATAGCAATGAGCTGTATTTTACAACTGCCAACAAATGAAGACTAGCTAAAAGGATTGTGAATACATCTTATTGAGTCAAAGTAAAATCCTTTAATTTGGTTCACACCCACAGTGAACTTTATATTGAATATTTTGTCACTTGGACTCATCTTCTCTAAAACTAGCATTGGTTTTTCTTCAAGGAATATTCAGATTTTAATTTGAGATATTTTACGGAGCAGTTGTTTGGCAGAATCATTAGAGGGTCAAGCAAATTCCTTGCAGTAATTGTTCTGGGTCTTTGCATTCTGAGTTCACATCCTGTTAAGGTTAACTTTGCCTTTCATCCTACCAAGCATCTCTAAATAAAGTACCAGTGAAATGATAGGATTGATTCTCTCTCTCATTGCCCCAAATCCATTTCCAGTGTTCCCAATGATAGATAAAGTACCAAGTTAGATGGAGTACATTGGAGTATCAGTGAAATACTAGGGCTGATTCTCTCTTTCTTCTCTCTCTCTCTCATTCAGCTTCCCCACTCAATGGTCCCACTGGTAGATAAAGTACCAAGTTAGATGGAGTACACTACCATCACATCAATGAAATAAGTGGACCTTCATTGATGGGAGTGGGGTTTTTTTTTGGTCTTTTCTTTTTGTAGCTCTTTAGATATGTCTTCTACTATGGCCACAAACTGACCAGTGCCATTTGAGTGAAATTTGGTCGATGAAAGACCACTGTGTGTATATAAGCATGTGCATGTATGTACATATTTACATGGAGTAAAGATTTTTGCAACATAACATGGCAGTTCTGGTTTAGGATGAATGTTGCTGTAATTTAGCCCCAGGAGACATCATCCCCAGCTGGCTATACGACATGATCTGTGTCCTTATATTTTCATACAGCCAGCTGGAGACGATCTAGATTACAGCAACATTCGTCCTAAACCAGGACTGCCATGTTATGTTGGAAAAAATCTTTACTCCAAAGTACTGTTGCTGAATATTTCTCGTTGTGAGGTTTAAAAATAATAATTTTCTAACATACTTACATATATCATCACCATTTTAACATCCTCGTTTCCATACTTGCATGGGTCAGATGAAATTTGTTGAGGCAGATTTTCTATAGCCTGTTGGACTTCCAGTTGCTAACCTTCACCTGTTTCCAAGCAAGCTAATATTTCCTCAGACATGTTTTCCATGGAAGACTGGAAACGTACAGCATCGCTTGAATGGCAATGATGCTCATTTATAATCATCACATAATGCCAAGACAAGGACACACACACACACAAATGCATACATGTGTGTGGTGTGTGTGTGTGTGTGTGATATTTAAAGGTATAAAAGCTACATGGGTATATTAAATACACCCTGAATTTCAGCAGTGCATATTCAAGAAAATGTGTCAGCAACAAAATTAGCTTATGGGAGGCCCAGATTCACATCTTTTATCTTTTAACTGTCTCAGTTAACTGGGGTACAGAAACAATATGGAAGCCTGTGGCATGTGTGTGTGTGTGTGTCCTCTAATCTGTCTTTATATGGTTTATGTATGAGAAACAATATCGCTATTTATGCGGCAGTGTCATTGTTTGCATATAGCATAAAAACATGTTTGGCTGCTGAGCAGTTTATCTTGTAAAAGACTTGAGGAATAAATACCTTACTTGGAAACAAGGAAGAATTGACAAACAGGAAGTGTATTCAGCCATTGAATACTACCCCAACAAGTTTGATCTAAACCATATTAGCATGGAAGAAACAGACGTAAAAATTTGTTTTGTAACCTTGGTAGACTGCCTTACGCTTGGAAGATGTGGAGAGTATGGTCAAAAGAATTAACCTAGTACCTGACTGGATCTTGTTCCATCTCTGGAAGAATGAAAGTCAAAGTTGATCGTCAAAGGATTTGAACTCAAAGAGATAATACTAAATACTGAAAAGCACTTTATGTTGTACTACACTATTATTGACAACCAATTTTTTTTTTATTATTAATTAAAGGAGTAGTAAATGAATTCTTGCATTTGTGAGACAGGTGTACTTGTTGCTTGGTGGACTTTTGGAATAACTACCACTGCCTCAAGGAAATGGAAAAGGCAAGGAATTGGGTGATTGGTTAACCTTTTAGCATTTAAATCGACCAAATATGAGACAAATATTCCACCTGTTTTATGTTCAAACTGGTTAGTTTCAGCCTTTCACATCGACCTTACAATGTCATTCTGAAAATATACTATCATCATCATCAACACCATCAACATTTAACATCCAAAATCTGAAAGCTACAAGATAATACCTGATTAATTCAAAACAATGGGAATAAATAAGCGTTACATTTGACAGAGTAATCTGAATGCTAAAGGTGTAATAGTTTATTTACTAATCTTTTAGTAAATAAAAGAATTGGCTGTCCATAAGAGAAAAGTACTTTTATGTTTTGCAGTATTTAACCATGTCTACTTATTCTATCAATAAATCTTTTGAATTAATTTAACAAAGCCAGTATTTATACTAACAGGAATATCTACAGTTGCACCCAATTAATAAGAATATGATGCAAAAGTAACCAGAGTTCAAATCCTAGTTCTGCTGCTTTTACTCTGACCATGTACAATAGATGATTGCACAAAATCCGTTTATTTAGCTTGGATTACCTAACAGTTAGTAATAAAATCTCTTCTTAATAAATCTCCTTACCCCTGTATCAAAATCCTGTATATTATTGCTGCTTCCTATATCATGAGTCTCCAGGAATTATTTTCCATGCTGGCACTACATTATTGACATTCTCCCTAAATGCTTTCAATTCTTTCTTTTAACTCTTAGTGCTGCTTACATTTACCGACTTATAGCTTTGGTCACTCAATTAACTTCTTTTGTTTGATGTGTCTTACCTTCTCTTACTTAAAAATTTTTCATTTCACCTGGATTTAAAACTAAAACTGCTACATATGTAACAATAAGGTGCTTCTTTTTAAATCTCTGTTTGAAGAAATGTTTGATGCGTTCCTATTATGTTGTTGTTATTTAGCCCTAGGCTGGCCTTCTGACTGAATCCATCCATGATGTAGGTTGTTCAATGTGTAGTATATCCAGGGAGATTTCACTGCTATTTCTAGCAGGTTGAGCTAGTACATAGAACCACCTCCCTCCTATGTGCTATTTTTACTTGATGTTAGAACTGTAGTAGAATTAAGAAAGGTTTACTAGTATCTTTGGTTGTTGTTGTAGTTGTTAGGTAAATTTCATCCAATTAGTGCAAGCATAGAAAAGTGGATGTTAAAACAATGTTGATAATGATGATGATGATGCCTATTGTGATAATTGGTAACACTGGATGTTAGTGAATGCATGCTTGTAACAGAAATTTTATTTGGCATTAGGTATGTAATATAATAATAATAATAATAATAATAATTGTGTACAGTGCTCAGGTGAACTACAACTCATCTAAAGTGTATATATAATCAGGTGTAGTTTCGGCGGATTTCGGAAAGCATGAGGGCCTTAAAAGATGCAGTGTCATGGCAGTCAACAACTGACGCAGGCAGTTTATTCCATGCTTCAGCAACTCTGAGCGTGAAAAAATGTTTCCGAAAGTCATGGGAGCTGTATTGTTTTCTGACTTTGTAGGCATGTCCACGTGTGTTAGACACATGGAGATCAAAAAGGTGTTCAGTGTTGTTGTTGGTGAGGTGGTTGATAACTTTGTGGGTGTTTACCAAGTCCGTCGCCAAACGCCGGAGCTTCAGTGAATCCATGCCCAGGGAAACAAGGCGCTCAGAATATGGTAGGTGTCTGATGGAGGGTATGCGTTTGGTTGCACGTCTCTGGACAGATTCCAGGAGGTCAATGTTCTGTGCAAGATAGGGGTTCCAAACTGATGATGCGAATTCCAAGTGTGGTCGTACCATAGCTGTATACAGTTTTAAATAGATGGCTGGAGAGCGGCTAACAAAAGACCTGCTGAGTGATGCCAAGACACCCTCGGCCTTCCTGACAATCTTAGAGATATGCTTTGACCAACGCAAATCACTGCTGACAGTGATGCCTAGGTCACGCTCGCAAGAGGATTTCTTGATATCAGTGTTGTGGAGGGAGTTTTAGACTGCTTTTACTTAAGGCAATTAATGGAAGATTATTGTGTATTTGTGTGTTGATTTAGACACAGGTACAGCTGTGTGGTTAAGGAGTTTTATCATCATCATATCACCCTCGCCCACCACCACCACCATCACTACCATCATCATCATCATTAAGTTGGTGAGTTAGCAGAATTGTTAGCGGCATTTTGTCCTTCTTTACATTCTGAGTTCAAATTCTGCCAAGGTCGACTTTCCCTTTCATCCTTTCGGGGTCAATAAATTAAGTACCAGTTGCATACTGAGGTTGATGCAATTGACCAGTCCCCTACCCCAAAATTTCAGGCCTTGTGCTTATAGTAGAAAGGATTATTATTATTATTATTATTATTATTATTATTATTATTATTAAGGTGGTGAGCTGACAGAGAATCATTAGCATGCTGGACAAATGATTAGCGGTATTTCGCCCATCGCTACATTCTGAGTTCAAATTCCACTGAGGTCGACTTCGCCTTTTATCCTTTTGGGGGTCAATAAATTAAGTACCACTGAAACACTGGGGTCAATGTAATCAGTCCCCTCCCCCAAAATTTCAGGCCTTGTGCCTTTAGTAGAAAGGATTATTATTATTAGTATTATTGAAAGCAGTTGGTTCTGTATTGCAACGATAAATTTGTTGCAAAAATAGCTTAATTTTGATTATTAGTACAAACATAATAACCATACGTGTCATTACTACTTTTTGGAAAGACATTAATGCCACAACATCCTGTCTGCTGCCACTTTTGAGCTTCATGCATATCAAAGCTAATTGCCTCTGATGCTGACTTTTTATTTTGTGGTTCTTTCTCTACTACAGCTTTTTAAATAATTCTTACTTAAATTTTAAATGAGTGGCTGTGTGGTAAGTAGCTTGCTTACCAACCTCATGGTTCCGGGTTCAGCCCCACTGCATGGCACCTTGGGCAAGTATCTTCTACTATAGCCTTGGGCCGACCAAAGTCTTGCGAGTGAATTTGGTAGACAGAAACTGAAAGAAGCTCGTTGTATATATATATGTGTGTATGTGTGTTTGTGTTTGTCCCCCCCAACATCGCTTGACAACCGATGCGAGTGTGTTTATGTCCAAGTAGTACAGCATGTTGTTTCCAAATTTTTGGCTGAGTGATTTAGGTCATGGTGCTGTTTTTCTCACAGACAGTGCCCAACTGATCCTACTATACTGTGTAGTTGACAAAATTAAAAGCAAAAAATGTGCATGCGTGAAATTAAAAATATAAGATGGCAACAATTTACCCATCACACCCTGTATATATATGTCTACATATTTGTTTGTGTGTATATATAAATGATGGACTTTTGGTTTCTGTCTTGCAATTCTATTTTGGTCAGACCAGAATTACAGGAGAAGTGACTTGCTCAAGGTACCATGCAGTGGGACTGAACCCAAGACCACATGGTCGGGAAGCAAGCTTCTTAGAACCACACAATCACACCTGCACCCATGTATACATCTGTTAAATACACTTACAGAGCTCTGTTGGTTAGATTAGACTATTTGTGGCAGATGAGAGCAAGGAGTAAGAGAGAATAAGAAAGAAAGAAGGAAGGAAGAAAGGAAAGGAAGGAAGGAAGGAACCTTACTGCTCTCTTGAAACTGCATTTAATTTTCATTTGTCAGTTTTGAGTTAAAAGACATAAAAGAAAGCTTGTCTCTTTTTCTGCTCTCTCTCTCTCTCAACCAATATACAACAAGTAACTAAGTTGTCAGAAGATTTTTCTATAACCATCCTCAATGTTGAAATTTTGAAAGACAATCTCTGCTATTATACTTATACTTTTATTATACTTAACATTTATCTTCAATGCAAATCAAGATCACCTCATAGTAATGTTACTCAGTTGGAAATAATTTTTTTCTTCGGACGATTTTTATTTTTCCTTCCTTAATTCAGAAATGAATTGAATCTTATTTTGATTTTATCTATTGGAATACTCTCTCACCAGTTCCTTAAAAAAAACAAAGGAAATCAGAACTAACCTAGTCAAGTATGTCATATTTACTTGTGTATAAGTTGCACCCTTAATTTACAGTTAAATCTTTTTTCTGTTTTTTTTTCTTCTTTTCACTTGTTTCAATCATTTGAAGGGTTTTAATTAAACAAATAGACCACAGGACATACGATGGGCTTCTTTCAGTTTCTGTCTACCAAATCCACTTGTAAAGCTTTGGTTGGCCCGAAGCTACGCAAGGTGTGACACAGTGGTACTGAACCTGGAACCATGTGATTGGGAAGCAAGCATCTTACCACACAGCCATGCCTGCACCCATGTACAAATTTTTTTCCTTTCGTATTCAAACTTGATATCAGCTTTGCCCCATGTATAAGTTACAACCTAGTTTTTACAGTTAAAATTAAATATTAAAATGGTATGAATTATGCATAAGTAAATACAATAGTGAAATGAATTTTTAAATTCACTCTAAATTATTTAGATAACCATTAGGGAAAAACACCAAACTCAAAATCACATTTAATTAAACACTAAATTTTGTCCACTTTGAAAGACACATTTATATATTTTTTACATCTGTCTGTCTGTCTACATTACAGTAATTCCTCACCATATCGCAGCTCACCGATCACAGTTTATTATTTAAGCTTACATCGATTCCTCCATGGTGTTGTTTTGCATTTATAATAAAATAAATATATACAAATTATAAAAATAATAATAAAAATATACAGTACAGTACTGTTTCTACTTTGTGGATTTTCACCAATCAGAGGGGGTTTTGAAACGAACACCCACGATAGTTGAGGGATTACTGCATTTTCATTCAGTTTTTTCTTATTGGATAAAAAAAAAAAAGAAAACTATGTGCTTGGGTTTAAGACAATGATTAAATTGTTTGTGGTTTGGACATTTGGTCTTGTTTGGGTGTTTTGTTTTGGACATGATTCTTTGATATTGCTGGTAAGTAGCCATCATCCATCTACAAAAACTCATTGTCATCATCATCTAACATCCATTTTTCCATGCTTACATGGGTCAGGTGGAATTTGTTGGGGTAAATTTCCTATGACCAGATACCCTTCCTGTTGCCAACCCTCACCTTTTCCCAAACAAGGTTATATTTCCTCATGGCCAGATAAGCTTTTCATGGAAGACTGGAAACAAACAGCACCACTTGTATGACAGTGATGCTTGTTTACAACCATCAATGATGGCACGGCAAAAGTACAAACACATACACACTCATATAAAAGAACCCAGATGGGGTTTAAAATTTATGACAGGCCCTTTCAGTACAAGTTTATTTATGTATTCATAGATCACATCATAGCATGTAACCATTGCTGATACAATCTATAGTCTATGAAGACATCAATAAAATTCTACAAAAACAGCTGTTGTATATTATAAACCCCATTTGTGTTTCTTTATACCTACACATTAGATTTGGTACTTACATATTTGCAGTATCCTACCAGCAACTGATACCTTCATGGTTGTCTTACCTCACTGTGAACCTTATGTTATTGTACCTAGCCATTTCTGGCATCCTACATGTTGGTGTGCCTAGATTCTATTAAATCCTGTATCTATATATACACACACTTACACAATGGGCTTCTTTCACTTACTGTCTACCTAATCCACTTACAAGGCTTGGGTGGGCCCAGGGTTACAAAAGACTCTTTCCCAAGGTGCCACACAGTAGGACCAGACTCTTGTCCTTCATTCAGTTTCCATCTATCAATTTCTTTCATAAGGCTTTGATCAGCTTAGGGTTGTTGTACAAGACACCCAATATGCATTAGATATTTTGACAGAGAAAATTTTGCTTTTAATGTTCATAACAACTGGTTTATACCAGTTGGGTATGAATCATTGCAGAAACTAAAACATAGAAATTCAAATAGAAAAATATATGACACAGTTCTTAATTTTAAATACATTGTTGTGATCAAATATCAGAGGCTTCATACTTATAATCTACCAATTGAAAATTAAATGAAGCAAACGTTTTAATGAATCTGTATAATAGCTATGTTAAGGAAGATAAATCCATACTTTAACTAAATTTTCATTTTCTTTGACTCGCTCTTTTGTTTATGTGAATGAGATGTGTTTGTATTAATGAGGTTTGTTTCCAATATATTTTAATGTCTTTTTACTTTTGTGTGTATGTATAATATTCTAATATTAAGGTGGCGAGCTGGCAGAATCATTAGCACGCCGGGCGAAATGCTTAGCGGTATTTTGTCTGCCATTATGTTCTGAGTTCAAATTCCGCCGAGGTCAACTTTGCCTTTCGTCCTTTCGGGGGTTGATTAAATAAGTACCAGTTACGCACTGGGGTCGATATAATCAACTTCATCCGTTTTTCTGTCCTTGTTTGTCCTCTCTGTGTTTAGCCCCTTGTGGGTAGTAAAGAAATAGGTATTTCGTCTGTCTTTACGTTCTGAGTTCAAATTCCACTAAGGTCAACTTTACCTTTCATCATTTTGGGGTCGATAAAATAAATACCGGTTACGCACTGGGGTCGATGCAATCGACTTAATCCCTTTGTTTGTCCCCTCTGTGTTTTGCCCCTTGTGGGCAATAAAGAAATAAGTATTCTAATCTGTCTGTCTATCTCTGTGTTCTTCTATGCAAATGTGTTTGTGTGTTCAATGCTAAGTTGTTCATAACGTAAAGAGCACTGGTAACACAGTAGGGTGTGGTGTTGACTCATAAACACAATATACTTTATCGTATATTAGGTGTTGCATAATGAAATTCCATGTGCTCACAAGTCTTTAATATTAAGTCTTTCATTGGCAAAAAGGCCATTGGCACAACAGGTCAGGTGCCAAAATGATCACACCAAATGGATGGCACCAAAACAAATGCACTGTAATCCCTTTCCAAAGGTCCTGAGTTTTATGGTAGCAACCTAATTTTATATTAAAATCCCGTTTTTTGTAGTTGTGCTCCAGCTGGACAATAACATTGGAAAATCCAACCTAAATTATGAAGTGAATTAGTTGCTTAGTAATTGCTTTATCTTACCATTTTATCTTTTACATGTTTCAGTCATTGGTCTGTGACCATGCTGGGGCACTGCTCTGAAGAGTTTAGTCAAATTAACCTCAGTACTTATTTTTTTAAAGTCTGGCAGTTAATCTATCAGTCTCATTTGCTGCTCTGCAACGATGTGATTTCAGGTTCAGTTCCACAGTGTGGCACCTTGGACAAGTGTCTTCTACTATAGCTCCAGGTTGATCAATGCTTTGTGAGTGAAATTGGTCAACAAAAAACATGTGGAAGCCCATCACTCATATATACGTTTGTATCTTTGTGTTTGTCCCCTACCACTACTTCACAAGTGTTGGTTTGTTTACATCCCTGTAACTTAGTGATTCAGCAAACAAGACCAATGGACATGTAAAGCACCCAGTACACTCTGTAGAGTGGTTGGTGATAGGAAGGGCATCCAGTCATAGAAACCATGCCAAAACAAACAACTGAAGCCTAGATAACACTCTGGCTGGCCATCTCCTGTCAAACCATCCAACCTATGCCAGCATGGAAAATGGATGTTAAATGATGATGATAACGACAACTGACAGCATGGAGAGTGTAGAAGCCTTATATGCCATCTAAGAGGCATGAAGTACAAAGAAGAACAGACAGTCAATCATTGAATAACATTCTTTTAGAACAGGAAATAAACCTCAATTGTGCCTTATTTATTCACATATATTTATTCTATCCTCTAGTACCATTCCTATAATGTGTTTCTCTTCTAAATTTGCAGGCAGTCCAAGTTACCCTTGATGAAGACTACATATGGTGCATGGATGATCTATTTCCTATATTTCAATATGTGGTTGTGAGATCCAAGATTCGACATTTAGGAGCTGAGATACATTTGATTGATGACTTGATGGAACAACACTTGGAATATGGAGAATTGGGTATCATGTTTACAACACTCAAGGTAACACACCCTTCATTAGTAAGCTGTATATTCATTAGTTCACTGAAGGTTTTATTAGTAAACTATGTTCATTTTAATTAATAACAGAAATGCAAATATCTACAATAATAAAAAAAATGAAGCAACTACTTTCTAACTGTAGAACTAGAAGCAAATAAAGCTATAATTAGCATGTAAATATTGGGTTAAAAAACACATAGGACAGAAAGAGTCACATGTTATCCATGGGACTTGAACCCACATCTGTGAAAAAGACAGATGTTTTACCATTGAACCAAAGCATTCATTCGAATTTATTCATTTTATATGTTTTGTTTTTACCAGTGAGAATTGCAGGTTAGTTATGTCATAAGAATTTGGAAATTTCAATGTAATAATTCATTTTTAACTTGAAGTAGAGAAAGCTACAAATAATAGCAATAATAGATATTGAATTATAAAACCCTTTTGAGATTTCTGTTTGTTTTTACCTTAAATATACTGATACCATTTTTTCTCATTGGTTTTTCAGGCATGTTATTTTCAAATACAGCATGAAAAGATGCCAGGTTGAAAAGCAGCAATTCTGATGAATACTAAAACTAAATTAATACAGTGTTTAAACTGACAAGACTGAAAAGAGGTTGCTGACATCTAATACACAAACACACACACACACACATATATACACTTGCACATACACACATATTGAACCTAAAGCAGCCTATTTTAATTTTGTTTGTAAAAATTGATAGCTAAATCTTTCAGCTTTTGCTGACGTTGCTACCTCGCTATCTTGTGGAGAAAGACCGTTCTTCTTTCACATTAACATAAATTCTCTTCCAGTCATTCGTGTATATTGTTGTTAATCAACAGTTGGCAATTATTTCTGAAATATTCAGACCCTCCCCCAAAAAGTTTTACAAAAAAATTATTACTATTTTGACAGAATTTAACTTCATAGAAGACATTACTCTTGTGGGATTTTTTTCTTTTTGTTCTTGTGTCTTCTAAAGTCTATACCTCAGCTATTATCAAACCTTTGTCCACTTATAATGGTAGTCTTCCTGGTCTGTAACATTTGTGAAAAGAAAATCAAAGAAAATTCTAACAATCCTTAGGATTTGAGGAGTTATCAAACCAGCCATATTGGTATTATAAATCTTTTAAATCCAGTTAATTAACAGCTGTTTCTAATTACTAAAAGTAATTAATTTATATAAATTATATGATTTTTAGTCTGACTAACAGGCATTATATGAAAAAAAACCCCACCTTAACTCTGCTCCAAGCTAACTTGCTGCCACATTAAAATTGATAAATATATATATATATATATATATATATATATATGCTGTAATCTGTTTGCATATTTTTGTAATTCTAATTCCATAAATGTTTCTCTGAAATAAATACTTCCTTCATCAACTAAGGAACACCCATGTAGATATCAACTATAATTTCTCATTTTGTGTTAATTTCATTCTCTAAAAACTTATTTATTTGAGATCATTTAAAACTATTCACTTCGGTTTTTCTTTCACAATGCATAAAATCCTTTCTCTACATCATCCATCCATTGCTCAATAAAATGAAATGAAAAAAATGTTATGTGTTCTTGTTTTATTCATCATCATCATCATCATTTAACGTCCATTTTCCGTGCTAGCACAGGTTGGACGGTTCGACCGGTGTCTGGGAAGCCAGGAGACTGCACCAGGATCCAGTCTGATCTAGCAGGGTTTTTACAGTTGGATGCCCTTCCTAACGCCAACTACTCCGTGAGTGTAGTGGGTGCTTTTTACGTGCCACCGGCACAGGTGCCAGGGGAGGCTGACAGCGGCCATGATCAGTTGATGCTTTTTACGTGCCACCGGCACAGTAGCCAGTCAAGGAAGCACTGGCATCGGCCACGTTTGGATGGTACTTTTTACGTGCCGCCGGCACAGGTATCACAACCACAATTTCCATATGATATTTATTTTGATGTTGATGTACTTGACTCAATAGAACTCCTCAAGAACAGCAGGTCACCCTACGATCCAAGGTAAGCACAGCAGGTCGTTCTGCAATCCAAGGTACTTTGGATGGGCTGGGCTATGCGAAACTGGTGCAGGAAGCAGCCATGAACTCATTATTTGTCAGGTCTTTGCAGTCACAGCATATCTCCAGAGATCTTGGTCTTTCGTCATTGCCTCTGTGAGGCCCAACGTTCGAAGGTCATGCTTGACTACCTCATCCCATGTCTTCCTGGGTCTACCTCTCACCCGGATACCTTGAACTGTTTGGGAGTGGCACTTCTTCACACATCTCTCCTCATCCATCCGCAGTATATAACCATACCAGCGTAAACGTCTCTCTTGCACACCACATCTGATGCTTCTTGTGTCCAGCATTTCTCTTAGGGCGCTTACACTCTGTTGTATGTGCACACTGACATTACACATCCAGCAGATCATGCAAGCTTCATTTCTTTCAAGCCTACAGATGTCCTCTGCAGTGACTGTCCATGTTTCATTACCGAGAAGCATAGCAGTTCGCATACGTGCATCATACAATCTAGCCCTTCATGTGTGTGTATGTGAGCATAATATATTTATAAATATGCTTATGTGTACCCCACCATCATACATTCTGAACCAAAATAGCACTGGAATCATCTAGCTTTCTATGGCTATAAGTCCTCAGCATCAACTGGAGTTAATTCAGTCCATTAAACTCCATCACCTCCTCTCCAATATTTTTAAGACTAGTGTCCCAAAAACATGTACCGAGAGTGATAAAAGTTAAACATCCAGTCAACATCATGGTGTCTGCACTAATCATTAGTGATGGCGACGTTATGCTTCCATTCATCTTCTCACACAGCCTCAGACTCAACACAGAGGCTTACATCAAGTGCCTGCAGGAGGTAGTGCTGCCCTGGGTCAAGAAGGTGACTGCTGACCCTGTGACTGGTAACAGAACTCTTGCACCATGCCGCACAGGCAGAACCCAGTCATGGCTGTCAGACAATTTTTGTGACCACATCACACCTAACTCACCAGACTGCAACCGCAACCCCCTTGATTATTATGTGTGGGGTGCAGTTGAACAAGAGACCAACAAAACTCCTTGTAACACCAAAGATGAACTGAAGGCAAGGATTATGGCAGCATTCACCAACTTAAACAACGAAAGAGTTGCAGGAGATTCCAAAGTCGTCTGAAGGCCATGGTTGAAGCCAATAGCAATTTTATTGAATAAATTTACTTTTAGTATTTCAAGATATTTTTATGTAATTTTGGTAAATATATGTTAAAATGAGATGTCTTTTTTATTTTCATTTTTGCTTAACTTAGACGACAATATATTCATCGCACCCTGTATATCATTAGATAATATTCTAAGTATAATTAAATTGATTTATTTTCTTTCTTCTACTTACCATCTTTTTGGGCATATAAGTCAACGTAGTATGTAGCATAAACATTCAAACATTGTCACTAGCTTTCCAAATTCTGCTGCATTTCACATAGAAGTTTTGGTCCTTGGCTTACGTTTTTTTGCTAAATTTTGGTCTGAAAAATTCAACTCGTATACTTAAATATACAGTAAATTTCTGAAATATGGAATTGTATTTAAGTAAAACAGCACTAAATACATTAGTAGAAAATATGTGATGTTTTATTTACAATTAATTATTTTCAAGTAATGAAAATATAGTTTCTATTTTTTCTCCCCTTCTTTCTGTTTCGCAGACCTGGCAAATTGCTGGAAACAAGTTAAGGATTATTTTACATTTAAAAAGAAATTAAATGCATCAAAAATCACTTTGCTTTACAAAATAAACTAAACTCAGACAATGCCTTCTCTCTTCATTATCAAATGATGCTTACCATTTTTGATGGCATATAACACATACTTATTTAAAAAAAAAAAAGTTTCAAACAAATTACCCAGGGTCCAATATGCTAATTTGGGCCTATATTACATGCTTTAATCCTTTAACATGCTGATTACTCTGTCTAAATGTAACAGTTATTTGTTCTCATTGTTTTGAATGAATCGTGCATTATTTTGAAGCTTTGAGATTTTGATGAGGTGATTGTATATTTTTAGAATGACATTGCAGGATGGGTGTGAGAGGTCAGATTTTGATAGCTTGAATGTAGTTTATTTAGGCCAGATATGGCGAGTTTAAATGTACTTAATGCACTAAAAATTGTTTCTCCCTAAATATACTCTTTACTCTTTTACTTGTTTCAGTCATTTGATTGCAGCCATGCTGGAGCACTGCCTTTAGTCGAGCAAATCGACCCCAGGACTTATTCTTTGTAAGCCTAGTACTTATTCTATTGGTCTCTTTTGCCGAACTGTTAAGTTACGGGGACGTAAACACACCAGCATTGGTTGACAAGCGATGTTGGGGAAAAAAACACAGACATACAAACACAGACATACAAACACACACACACACACACACATATATATATATATATATATATACACACGATGGGTGTCTTTCAGTTTCTGTCTACCAAATCCATTCACAAGGCTTTCGTTGACCTAAGGCTATAGTAGAAGACACTTGCCCAAGGTGCCACGCAGTGGGACTGAACCCGGAACCATGTGGTTCATAAGCAAGCTACATGCTGAAATTAGAATGTGTCTAATATCCCCATGTGTTTTTTATACCATCAAATGCAGTAGATATGAGAATAGACCAGTATTTCTTAATCTAAGAACATATTGTAGACCAAACAAAAAATTACTGACAAAGCTGAGAATGTTAAAAAAATTGTTAGAAGTAAAAAATTTAGAAAAAAAAAATCACAGAAAAAACTACTACTTACCTTGTTTTATTAATCATACTTCATTTTCATCCTTTTAACGTCCACTTTTTCATGCTTGCAGAATTTATTGAAGCAGATTTTCTCTAAAGATTTTGTTTGGGGACAATTATAGGTTAGCAACAGGAAGAGCATCCAGCTGCAGAAAAATCTGCCTCAACAAATTCTGTCAGACCCATGAAAGTATGGACATTAAAAACTATTATTGAGAGAATAGCAAATGCCATCTAAGTGACACTGGGGTACAAATATATGAAGCCCATAATACCCATCATGGCCACCCATGATAAAACTTATTATTATTATTATTCAGTAACCTTATTTTTATCACATGCTTTCACTGCACTACTGAGCGCAGCTCTGTGTGCCTTGGGTATGTGCTGTGGTTTGTTGTGATGCTCTTATTTTTACTGTATTTAAAGTGTTTTATACAGGATGTGTGCGGTGCCTAATAGTGTTATGTCCTGGTGTTTTTGCTATGTATTTGTCTGAATATTTTTTTATCATTTCTAATGTGTCTATTATTATTATTATTATTATTATTATTATTGAGTGAGAGTGCATGGGGTAAAATATACGAAGCCCAGTATTCCCATCATGACTACCCGTCTGGTAAGGTACATGCATCACAACCATATGTGCACGACATGGTGATCTCATATCAAGATGAAACAGCACATGACCTTGCAGGTAGAGCCCAGTTAGAATTTTCTTTTGGTCGAGTAGCCCATCCCATTTAAAAGGTCCCTGAATAAGGATTGTTTAAGGATGCTGAACGAACTGCCCATGTTTTCAAAGGTGAATTATTCAAACCTCTAAGAATTCCTTTCAACACATGGCTATGATGCTCCCCAACTACTTCTGCTCGTAATCAGAGATGCATATATCGTCAGCCACTAAGGGACATGGTCAACTGGTTATGGTCAAACAACTGACAGGCAAATCTGTGGTATTGAGCAGAATATTTGCTGTAGCCCTTTATTATTATTATTATTATGATGATGATGATGATGAAAAGGATACTACTACCATAGGTCTGTTGTAGAGAACAAAGCCATTAGTATCTTCCAAAGCTACTTTGGCTACTTTTTCATTTGGAAGCGTTATAAAAGCCTGTCCTCGAATCCGTCCTTCTTGCATGAGTCTGATGTAAAACCTGAAATCAATTGAGATGTAAAGTTTGCAATCAAATGAAACATCTAAGGTTTGAGAGAGTAGATAGCAGACAATCCACAATGATAAATTCCATCCTAATCATTTGAATTTTTTTGTTACCATTCACAAAATTCTTTCAAACATAACATCTCAGTTCTCACCTCTTTTATTGTCTTCATAATAGGTTCTGCTCTCCAAGACTTTCTGGTTACATTTCATCTCTCATTTCAACAACTGATATCTTTTATCTTCTACTTGTTTTACTTATTTCAATCATTAGACCGTGGCCATACTGGGGCACTGCCTTAAACTTTTAGTTGAACGAATCAACTTCAGGGCTTATTTTTTTTTAAAGCCTGGTACTTGTTCCATTGGTCTCTTTTGCTAAACTGCTAAGTTACTGAGATGTAAACACACCAACACCAGTTGTCAAGCAGTCGTGGGGGACAGACACAGACACACACATATAAGCATTTATATATCAGTTTCTATCTTATTTTTTTATTGCCCACAAGGGGCTAAACATAGAGCGGACAAACAAGGACAGACAAAAGGATTAAGCTGATTACATCGACCCCAGTGTGTAACTGGTACTTATTTAATCGACCCCGAAAGGATGAAAGGCAAAGTCGACCTCGGCGGAATTTGAACTTAGAATGTAGCGGCAAACGAAATACCGCTAAGCATTTCGCTCGGCGCGCCAACGTTTCTGCCAGCTTGCTGCTTTTATCAGTTTCTATCTACCAAATCTATCACAATGCCTGGGGCTATACTAGAAGACACTTGCTCAAGGAGCCATGCAGTGAAGCTGAATCCAAAACCACATCTCTCTCTCTCTCTCTCTTTGATGCTGTATGAGTGAGTGAGATTACAACCCTCCCCACTGAACAGGACACCAGTCCATCACAGGGTTAACGTCCTGGCTATTGCAGGATTTCTCATTTACGGCCAAGTGGACTGAAGCAACATGAAATTAAGTGTTCTACTCAAAATTACAATGGACTGTCTAGTCCAAGAATTGAAACCACACTCTTACGATTATGTTTAATACTCAACCTTATTTGGTCTTATTGTTAATTTCAGTAGAATAAACTAGAGCGAGAGAACATGTTAAGAATTAAGGATTCAGTTTTAGACAATTATTTCAGTAATACTTACATGTTCCTTTCATCTTCATTTTTGGAATTGATGTAGAAACCAAATATCTTCCACAAGTCCTGAAAGAGGGAAAAGAAATGGTTTTGTTATTTTATTCATCATCGTCATCATCATCATTCAATGTCCACTTTTCCATGCTTGTATTGGTTAAACAAGGTTTATTGAAGCAGAGTTTTTTTATTATAGCTGGATGCCCTTCTTGCCACCAACTCTTACCTGTTTCTAAGCAAGGTGTTATTTTTCCATAGCTAGACATCTTATTCACAGAAGACAGGAAACAAACAACCTCGCTTGTATGATGATCGTGTTCTGCTCATTTACAACCATCAGGTGATGTCTAGACAAAGGTACACACACACACACGCGCGCACATATGCCTGGCTTCTTTCAGTTTCATCATCATCATCGTTTAACGTCCGCTTTCCATGCTAGCATGGGTTGGACAATTTGACTGAGGACTGGTGAACCAGATGGCTGCACCAGGCTCCAGTCTGATCTGGCAGAGTTTCTACAGCTGGATGCCCTTTCTAATGCCAACCACTCTGAGAGTGTAGTGGGTGCTTTTACGTGCCACCAGCACGAGGCTGGTCAGGTGGTACTGGCAACGGTCACGCCCAAATGGTGTTTATTACGTGCCACCTGCACAGGAACCAGTCCAGCAGCACAGGCAACAACCTCGCTCGAATGTTTTTTCATGTGCTATCAGCACAAGTGCCAGTAAGGCACGGAAGCCAGTTAGCTGCTCTGGCAACGATCACGCTCGGATGGTGCTCTTAGTGCTCCACTAGCACAGATGCCAGTCATCAAATTTAATTTCGCACAAGACATTGGTCAGCCCAGGGCTACAGAAGAGCACATTTGTTCAAGATGCTGTGCTGTGGAACTGAACCTAAAATCACGTGGTTGCAAAGCATGCTTCTTCACCACACAGTCATGCTTGCACCTAAATACATTTCTATAAAAAAGTAATATAATACTCAATACGCAAACTTTTACTTATATTAATACTGGCAAAGGGAAAAACGAAATAAAAAAAATATAGAAATAGTAAACTTACATCCTCAGTGACATGTCTGGAAAGATTTTTTATATAAAGTCGACTTGATGGTTCACCAGGTTGATAATTTTTGAAGACTGAAAGTTCTTTCATGTCTGTAATTAAAATAATTAAATATCAAAATGGTGTGTTATAATACTATTCCACAAATACAAACAGCTATACCAACAATCCAACATACCTTCATCATCAGCTGCCCCACGGATATCATTATGGTTTTGACACCTGGGCAGTACCATTCAATTCGTTAGGAAGGGCATCTAGCTGTAGAAACCTTGCTAGATCAGATTGGAGCCTGGTGCAACCTCCTGGCTTGCCAGTTTTCAATCAAACCGTCCACCCCATGGAAAGCAGATATTGAACGATGATGATGAAACACAAACACACACTCATATATATATATATATATATATATATATATATATAGTTTCTGTCTACCACATCCACTCACAAGGCTTTGGTTGGCCCACAGCTATAGTAGAAGACATTTGCCCATGGTGCTGCACAGTGGGACTGAACCCAGAACAATGTGGTTGGGAAGCAAGCTTCTTAAACACACAACTACCCCTGTGCCTACAGTCTTAAAGAAAAAACCGGAGAACACATTGGAAAAATAGTTACAGCTGAATGCATTTGGCCACAGGTATACTCAACAGAAGCCGAGTTTTTGTATTTAGTCAGAGTAGGAAAGGTAGGGTCCGTGATCTACTTCAGGGCCTCTGAAACTGATGAGCGGAAGGGAAAAGAATGTGGAGTCAGCTTGAATCCTTACAATAAGGTACTCAAGGGCCAGGTGGTGGTATTTAATCAGGGACAGATCAGCTTTGAAACTGGCCATATCTGGCCAAAATATTCTACCTGTTTTATGTTCAGACCAGACAGATCCAGCCTCCCACACCTATCTTACAAAGTGATTCTGAAAATAAGCAATCACATCATTGAAATCCCAAAGCTACAAGTTAATATATGATTAATTCAAAATCAATGTGAATAAATAAGCATTTCATGCTGAAAGAGGAATCTGAATGCTAATGGGTTAAGTCATCCAAGAACAGCAATGGTTTCTTCAATGAGCTTCTCTACAGTTTCCATCACCATTATTGTTTTAATGTCCATTTTACCATGCTTGTATGGGTCAGACAGAATTTGTTGAGGCAGATTTTCTATGGCCAAATTTCACTCACGAGTCTTTGACTGGTCCATCACAATGAAACTAGAGCTAAACACCAACATCTTCATGGAAAACAACTTGAATATTAAGACACATTATATTTCATGTTTTGAGTTATAAGTTATCAAAGACAAAACTCTTTGGCTTTCTTTTATGTAATGAATTCAATGAATTGACTATATAAAAAAAATGACTAAATCTGTTATGAAACACTAAAAACCCTTACCTTTCGATGATATCCTTCCTTGTCGGAGTTTCTCAGTTGATACAAACTGAATGTTTTTGAATTTATCATCTTCTTCTTCTTCCACAGGTAAATTAGGCTGAAAATAAAAATACAGGTATCGAAGGTAAAAGGGGAAAAAAGCAAAGATCTTTCTATATATTTATATAGATAATCATCATTATCATGGGTCAGACAGAACTTACTGATGCAGATTTTCTATGGCTGGATGCCTTTCCTGTTGCCAACCCCCACCAGTTTCCAAGCAAGGTAATATTTCCCCATGACCAGTTATGTTTATGCAGAATATTGGAAATGAATGACATTGATTTACAACAATCATACAATGTCAAGACAAGGAGAAACAAACATACACTCACGTATATACATCATCATCTAACGTCCACTTTCCATGCTGGCATGGGTTGGACAGTTTGACTGGAACTAGTAAGCTGGAGAGCTGTACCAGGTTCCAGTCTGATTTTGCATGGCTTCTACAGCTGGATGCCCTTCATAATGCCAACCACTCCAAGAGTGTAATGGGTGCATTTTGTGTGCCATTTACATCAGTGCTTCTCAAACCATCTGATGTGGTGTACTGGCAGTTTTTTTTTCCAATGTGCCAGGTAACCGGTAATATTTCTTAGTAATATCAATTTACACCAGAAACAATATATAAACACCTTCCAGGCTGCAACAGTTTTTTTTTCAGCACATGGTCTCAGATCAAGTCACTTGCTATGCAAGTATATCTCCATAATATATATAATGAATATAATAAAAGTTGACAATTTTTAAAATCTTATATTCATTTTGTAAACAAATAATACAATATCACATAAGCTGATAAGTTGCTTACTGCAGTGCATAAGGCAAAATCATTAAAATTCTGCTATCGTTTCTTTCTTTTCTGGAAACTTGCCGCATACTGGCTCACGAACCGGCACTGGTCCGCAGACCACCTCTTGGAGTAGCACCCTTTTACATGACACTGACAACAGCCACAACTATAATTTCATTCGGTTTGATGAGTCTTCTCAAGCACAACATATCGCCAAAGTCTCGGTCATAGACTCATTTCAGTTTCTGTCTATCAAGGTTTTGGTTGGCCTGGAGCTCTAGTAAAAGACACTTGCCCAAGATGCCATCAGGTGGAACTGAACCCAAAACCACGTGGTTGGGAAGCAAACTTCTGAACCACACATCTATACCTGCACCTAAATAATAATAATATATTTTCAAAAGGTTCAAAATGATGATGATGATGATGATGATGATAACTCCACTGTCTCCATTTGCTTCCCTTGTTTCTTTATTATAGCAATTGTCAATTGTCCAACATATGTAAATCTATAAAACAATTTCGGTCCAAATATAAGAGGGAAAAACTATTCATGAGGAAAGTAGCTCATAAAAAGGACCCATGCTGGCACCACATACAAAATACCCAGTACACTCTGTAAAGTGGTTGGTATTAGGAAGGGCATCTGGCCACAAAAGCCATGCCAAAACACACGAATGGAGCCAGGTGCAGCCCTCCAGCTTACTAACTCCTGTAAAACCGTCCAAGTCATGCCAGCATACAGAACGGACAGTAGATAATGATGATGACTATGGACTACAAAGAAATTGGTGATATGCAGAAACACAGATAACAAATGGCGGATGAAGAAAACAAATAGGCAAAAGAGAAAAAAATAAGAATAAAAAATATGAAGAAAAATATTTACCTTTTCTAAAGGCGCAATCTTACCAAAACCTGAAGAATTCTGTTCCAGGTCTGTAGGTTCATTTGTTTTAAGTGTCTCTGATACAAAAGAAATAGTAATTTTAAATAATGTAGCAAAATGCAGATAAAACATCAAAAACAAGAGAAACATAGTAACAGAATTACTTAATGATAAAGTTGGATCATCAAAATCACAGACTCTAAGAATATTACATCTTCAAGTTTCCTAACCATTTGGTCTTGGGATTCACTCACACTGTGTGGCACCTTGGGCAAGTGTCTTCTACTATAGCCCCAGGCTGATGAAGGCCTTGTGAATGGCTTTGGTAGATGGAAACTGAAAGAAGCCTGCTGTGTGTGTATGTGTGTGAGTGCATGAATATATCCTTGTCTTGGCATCATGCGATGGTTGTAAATTAGCCTCTCCATCATACAAGTGATGTTGTCCATTGAAAACATTTCTGGCCATGGATAAATACTACCTTACTTGGAAACCAGTGGAAGTTGGTAACAGGGAAGGGCATTTGGCCATAGAAAATGAGCCTCATCAAATTCAGTCTGACCCATGCCAGCAACTAAAAGTGGACATTAAATGATGATGGAATTTGCCATATGCAAGCTGGTTTAGCTCTGTGTCATCATCACCATTTAACGCACACCTTTCATGTTGGCATGGGCTGGATGGATTGGCAGGATCAGACAAGCGCTGAAAAAGTGCATCATGTTCCAGTTGCCTTCTTTGACATTGTTTCTAAAATTCGACATTGTTCTAATTCCAGCCATTTTAAAAAGCTGGCTGAGTGTTTTTTTACCGTGATACCAGGACTAACAAGTCCCCTTAACTGAATGAGAATGTAATAGAGAGGGAAGCAGTTTTATGCTAGGTGTTGAGAAGTTAAAGTATGATAGAAGAGACAAAGTTTATTGGTTGCAGAGACGAAACACAGCAACCCTGCAAGGCAGTGAGCCCATGGAATCGTTACTGCACCAGGCAAAATGCTTAACAGCATTTCATCTGTCTTTACATTCTGAACTGAAATTCCACTGAGGGCGACATTGCTTTTCATTCTTTTGAGGGTTAATAAAGTAAGTACCAGATGAGCACAGGGGTCGATGTAATTGACTTACTTCCTCCTCTCAAATTGCTGGCTTTGTGCCAAAATTTGAAACCAATTATATAAGGGTGGGTGAGAGTAATTGGAAACAGATAAAAATGGCAGTACTAAAGTACCAGAGCAGACACTCAAGGAATAGCAAGGTGAATACAAGAGGGAGTAGGAACCTAAGAACAGGAAAAGTAGATAAAGGCTGCAAGAGCGGGGGTAGGGGGTTAGGATGAATGTAGTGAATGGTGAACTAGGGTGAAGGAGTGGATGGTGGTAAATATAATGAATGGATGTCAAGAGAATCGGCTCAGGGGAGAGGAGGTGATGACAGTCAGTAGAGAAAGGGTGAAATGTAGCAAATTACTAATAGCACAGTAAATAGGGGAAGGATGAGAGATAGGGAGGTGATGGGTGGAGGAGGATGGGTAAAGATTACAAGAGTGTGGGGGGAGGGGAGTGAAAGATATCTAGTGATGGGGGTGAAAGTGGTTACATAAGGGTGGATGTAGTGAACGGCAAACAAAGTTGGTGGGGATGGTTGATGATTGAGACAGTGTTCAGAATACGGTATGGATGTCAATAGGAAGTGGTTCAAAGGAAGAAGGAGAAATAATTGCTGGTAAAGGAATGAAGATCAATGGACAGAAAGCAGTCTTGTGATTTACTTTGTCTTTGGTGACAATGAAACTTTGTAAAAGAATGGTTTATTGTCAAAAGGTCAAGCAACATTATGTCTACCTGTATCCATATTTGTTGTTAAGTCCCCAGAAGGTTCTTCAACAGCAACTGTGTCAGGTAACTTGATGGAGATTTTCTTTGATTGTAGATTTGCCTGGTCAAAAACATCACGAGCAGAATACGCAGGTAGGGTTGAGGGTAATTTAATAGATTCTGTCATACTCTGCTTCAAAGCATTCCAGTCTTGTTTTAGCTTCTTCCTCTTCTTTAGAACTCGCTTTCTTGAGGGCTCCACTGCATGAGTTAGTCTGTAAAGAAACAACCGGAAAGATGTTGCAAAATTGGTTTCATACTATTGTAATAGTCAACTATTTGATTCAATAGAGTTATAGAAATAGCTACAATAGGTATGGGTCTAGTAAAGACATGACGAAATTAAAAGAATAATTATTGCTAAAACCGTACTTCATAATGATGTAAAGCAAGAATTTGCTTACATAAGCATTTCAGGCGTCGAACTACGGGGATATGCAAGAGTGTTTGTACATGTATTAGGTATGATAAAATATACAAATAGGCTATGAGTAAATCATCATCATCATAACACTCATTGTCCATGTTGGACAGTTTGACTAGGCTGGCATGCTGGAAGGCTGCGCCAGACTCCAGTCTGATTTGGCATAGCTTTCTATGGCTGGACACCCTTCTTAATGCCAACCACTTTGAGAGTGTAACGGGTGCCTTTATGTGCCACCGGCACAGGTGCCATTTGTGTGACACCTGGGTGCATCTATGTGCTACCGGCATGGGTGCCACTTTGCTTGACACCAGTATCTGCTATGACTGCCATTTTGCTCGCCTTGATGAGTCTTATTCTCAAGCATGACATAATGCCAAAGGTCTCGGTCATTGCCTCCATGAGGCCCGACAATCAAAAGGAACTCAGCCACTTTGCCTCTATGAAGCCATAAAAAGGAAAAAAGTGGACCATTATGAAAACAAGTTGCTGATCCTTAACCCAAAGTAAAGTACTTCAGGCCATCATCATCATCATTGTTGTTTAACATCCATTTTCCATGCTGGCATAGGTTGGACTTCATAAACTGAGAATACTAGAAGAATAAGCTGGACTTCATAAACTGAGAATACTAGAAGAATAAGCTGGACTTCATAAACTGAGAATACTAGAAGAATAAGACTAAGTACTCAGAGTAACATAAACAAATAAAGGTTTATCAATTATTATACAACATAAATCCTTGATTTATTAAAATCATCACAGCCTCTAGAGGGTATGTCATAATTACCAAATTGCAATTAAGAGTAATTCTCATGAGGAGGGGAGATAATCTCAAGAATCAAGATCTGTCCGAAGTCAATGTGCCACTAAGGAAAAGGACAAGCTTGCTGTCTGGAGATAAGAGGACACCATGGACACATGTCTCTGGCTCAATGGGCATCATCAACATGGCAATTGTCCAACCTTATCTCCAGTAGATGAAAGGACTTATACAAAAATAACACATTTATGGCCTGGGTATTTTACATAAATTAAACAAAATGAGTTATTAGAGTAAAATGGATAAGATGAACATTAAATAATAACAATGATGCATTATATTGGAACAAAGCCACAATTTTACAGAGTTAATCATTTGTAGTTAATTCAAAGTGATTGCCAGTACACAAGTAAAAATAATTTTGTTGATCTTTCATGGTGGTGATGATGATGATGAACAATAATGACAGCAATGACACTGAAGATGATTACAACAATAAAGACAACAACCATAATAAATAAAAAAGACCAAACCTTTGGCCTTCAGAATCTGATTCTAACTCAGATTCTTCAGTTGTTGAAACTTCCATTTCTTCCATACTTAAATTATCTGTCTCTTGGGGTCCACTGTCATTTGGCTGAAAATCATAACATACACCTGTAAAGTCTGTGATATTTATATTAAGTTAATTTTATAGTGCAAAACATTTTATATGAACTTAAGTTAATTATAACAAGTTGGGAAGGCACATGGCTCAGTGGTTAGCACGTCGACCTTACGATCATGAAGTTGTGAGTTCGAATCCTGGACCAGGCTGCGTGTTGTGTTCTTGAGCAAGACACTTTATTTCACGTTACTCCAGTTCACTCAGTTGTAGAAATGAGTTGTGATGTCACAGGTGCCAAGCTGTATCGGCCTTTGCCTTTCCCTTGGATAACATTGGTGGTGTGGAGAGGGGAGGCCGGGATGCGTGGGCGACTGCTGGTCTTCCATAAACAACCTTGCCCGGATTTGGGCCTGGGAGGGTAACTTTCTAGGTGCAATCCCACGGTCAGTCATGACCAAAGGGGGTCTCAATTATATCAAGTTAATTCCACCACTACCACCTTACTCTGTTTGCATGAACCGGTAAAAGCAGCCTTTTTTGACCTACTAAATATAGCAGTCAAATTCCTTCAAATAAAACTCTACAGTCTTAAAAGGGAAGAACAGTGTATTTTGTGTCCCAGATATACAAAAATAAAAGATAATCATAACTAGAATGCCTTTGGTCACATATTGACTTGGTCAGCTGACCAGGGGCTAAAACATAAACACATTCTTATATTGAGTTTATTATGGACAAAATAACGAGAATATTTTTCTTAGAATATTCATATACATTATAATGTGGTGCAGGCATGGCTGCGTGGTAAAGAAGTTTGTTTCCTAATCAATTGCATGGTCTTAGGTTCAGTCACACTGTGTGACACCTTGGGTGTCTTCTACTCTAACCCAGGGCTAACCTAAGCCTTGTGAGTGAATTTGATAGATGGAAACTGAAAGAAGCCTGTGATATGTATATGTGTGTGCATGAAAATTTATGTTTGCATCTTCTTGTCATGACATCGTGTGACAGTTGTAAATGAGTGTCACTGGCCTACAAGCAGTGTCATTCATTTTCAATATTCTGTGAAATCATGTCTGGCCACAGACAAATATTGCCTTGCTTGGAAATAGGTGAAGGTTGGTGAAAGGAAGGGCATAAAGCTGTAGGGAACAAAAATGCAAGCAACAAAAATGATGACAACAACGATGATGATGGATACAATGTCATGCAGTGAGACTGAACCCAGAGCATCACTACAACGAAAACTTTTCAACTATTCAGCCATTTGTTTTGTATTTTTATCTTGTTTAGTCAGGAGAGAAGGCAGTGCCTGTCACCCTTAATAAGACTTCCAAGACTATAGGGAAGAAGGAAGAGAGTATCTTCAACCCAGAGACTTGACCTGAGTGGACTCTACTGAAGGCATCCAAGGTATCAGATCATCGTCATCATCATCATCATCGTTGTCATCGTCATTGTCATCACCACCATCATCGTCGTCGTCATCATCATCAGCATTGTTTAATGTCTGCTTTCCATTTTGACATGGGTTGGATGGTTTGACTGAGAACTGGCAAGCCAGGTGGCTGCACCAGGCTCCAATCTGATCTGGCAAGGTTTCTACAGCTAGATGCCCTTCTTAACACCAACCACTCTGAGAGTGTAGTGGGTGCTTTTTATGTGTCACTGGCATGGGAGCCAGTCAGGAGGCACTAGCATTGACTATGCAGTCAGGTGGAACTAGCCATGGTAGGATCTGAACTCAGAACACAGAGAGGCAGAACAAATACTGCAAAGTATCCAGTCTTATGTTCTTACATCTCTGCCACAAATTGGTTCTTTTATATTTTTTCATCAACCCTGAAACAATGAAAGGCAAAGTTGGTTTTGATGGGATTTGAACTCAGACTGCAAAGTGTCAGAACAAACATTGTAAGGCATTCATCTGATGCGCTTCACTGTAATGCTTGAACCACTTAAGGACAGACTCATACACTAATACACACCCACTCACACACTTTAATACAGGGATAGCCAACCTGCGGCCCACTTGATACTTTCTTGAACAAGACATTAAAAAATTTTATCAACAGTTAAAGATTGCAATGAAAAGTGAAACATGATAATATTTCATGTTGAATCAATGATCATTCATTCATTATTTTAATAAGAAAGCAAAATGCTTTCAATTCTGTCAGTATACAAGTGACCCTCAAAAGACTTCCTGTGATTAAAGTGGCCTGCAATGTAATACAAGTTGGCCAGGCCTGTTCTAATACATGTACATTGCAGAAACTCACATAACCAAACGTGCCAAGACAAACACAAACAAACTTCAGAAAGATCTATTTTTCAGATTTTGTATACTTTTTTACTTGTTCAATCAGTTGACTGTGACCATGCAAGAGCACCGCCTTTAGTCAAGCAAATTGACCTGAGAACTTATTCTTTGTAAGCCTAGTACTTATTCTATCGGTCTCTTTTGCCGAACCGCTAAGATACAGGGTTGTCAAGTGATGTTGGTGGGAGAAACACAGACATACAAACATATACACACACTTACATATATATATATATATATATAATACATATATATATATATATCACGTCACGTCATCACATCACGTGACCGACCAGTCCATCAGATGTAGTTACACATCGCTGGTCACAATGTGTTCGCATTGTTTTAGCCTTCGAATGATGCTGGCTAAGCGAGCAGGCCAACAGAAGAAAGAGTGGGAGAAAGAGTGGTGATAGAGTACAGCAGGGATCACCACCCCCTGCCGGATCCTCGTGGAGCTTTTTAGGTGTTTTCGCTCAATAAACACTCACAACGCCCGGTCTGGGAATCGAAACCGCGATCCTACGATCGCGAGTCCGCTGCCCTAACCACTAGGCCATTGCGCCTCCATATATATATATATATATACATATATACAATGGGCTTCTTTCAGTTTCCATCTACCAAATCCACTCACAAGGCTTTGGTTGGCCTGAAGCTATAGTAGAAGACACTTGTCCAAGGTGCCATGCAGTGGGACTGAACCTGGAACCATGTGGTTCATAAGCAAGCTACTTACCACACAGCCACTCCTGCACCTATCGTATTAAAATGATTTACAAAAGAATTTACTTACAATCGGTGGAGTTTGAGTAACACTTCCAAACGGTGCAGGAATATTCATTTTGTTCATTAAATGAAGAACCTGATGACGAAATAGTTTGTTTTTAGAGAAAATATCAATTGGAATTTCAAACAAAACATTCTTATAGTAGAAATTTTAAAATCTTTGTAATGTGCAGAAAGAAAAAAAATTATCAAATTGCTTCTGTCTTTTACATGTTTTAGTCACCAGAATGCGACCATGCTGAGCACCACCTTGAAGAACTGACTCCAATACTCATTGCTTTTTTTTTTAAAGTCTGGTACTTATTCTATCAGTCTCTTTTGCCGAATGGCTAAGTTACAGAGACATAAGAACAAACCAACACCAGTTGTCAAGTGGTGGTGGGACAAACACAAACACAGATATTTTATATATATATATAATTAAGAGAAATAACCTCTATTAAGCAATCCAATAGTAAAAGACATTATCTACACCATATAGAAAAAATGCTTATTTAATATAGTGATTTTTGAATAATATTTATTATAGTATATTTAAATTTTTTCTATATGGTGTAGATAATGTCTTTCACTATTGAGTTACTTAATAGAGGTTATTTCTCTTAATGATATACATATATATTGTGAAATTTTTAGAAGTGCTATATTGAATTTTTCCCTGTAAGTTTGGAATTATATTCCCTATTATTATTATTATATATATAATTTCCAGGATTTAGGAGAACCAGATACTTAAATAGTCAAGTACCAAGGTTGGGTTGGTGATAGCACTATTGTAGACAAACAGTATTTAAGGACAAATATATACTTACTAAAGTAAACGCTTTATCAATAAAAAAACATATCTGAAACAGCTGTAGTGAACAACCCACCTGTTGTTATTTATTTATGTGTGTGTGTGTGTGTGTGTGTGTGTGTGTGTATATATATATATATATATATATATAAATAGATGAGTGAAATCTTCGAAACATGTGTCGGAAGTAAAAGTATTTGAATTATACCTGCGTTAAACTCCATTTATTTATATATATATATATATACATATATATACATATACATATATACATACATTTACCCAAAGTTCCAGTCAGTAGATTGAGCCCAGAAGCATGTGGTTGGAAAACAAGCTTCCTTCCACACACCCATGCCTGCACCTATAAATATGTATATTCTGTGCAGCTACTTTATTGCTCTTTGATTCAAAATTTGAATTTCTAATCCAGCCATGTGATCGAGAAATGATTATCTCCCTTACAATAACTGACCACCAGGACACACCACATGTTTCAATAATTAGTATTATAAATCATTTCATCCGGAGAACTCAAAGGAGATAAAGCTATAAGCAGCTTTATCTACTTATTATACTCAGATCTTCTGTGAATATGATAGATGTGCTACTACAGGTAACCTTCCACTTTTTTCTGTCCATGGGGGTTTTTGCATTCAATATTCTACAATGCCATCATTTATACCAATATCTACTTGAGTTCCATAGTTGAAATATTTCATAGCTCTCAAGCACAGAAAATGGATGTTAAATGACAATAATGATAATGATGATGATGACAATGGTGATCCTATTTATATCAGCATGAAAAAAAAAAGGTACAAAGCGAAAACCAATTTTCATGTCAAATATTCACAGAGTGGACAAAGAGATGAAGATCAAGAATAGGTTTTTGAACTACATTTCATACCTGGACATAAAATTTTGGACACGATGCCAAAGCATTGGCAATGTTGGTAAGAATCGATACAGTTGGTGGTGGGTATATGTAACTGAGACGGGGGTTTGCACAGTACTGGATTCTGGAAAATAAAACATAAATATTTTACTTGTTTCTAGGGTTGGATTCAGTGTACAAGTTATTTATACAATTCAAAATGTGTTGCACAAACAGTATAAGTTGTATGTATGTGTGTGTGTGCATATATATATATATATATATATATATATATATATATATATATATATATATATATATAGATAGATAGATAGATAGATAGATGTACATAGATAGATAGATAGATACATAGATAGATAGATATCATCATCATCATCATCATTGTTTAATGTCTGCTTTCCATCCCGGCATGGGTTGGACAGTTTTTGACTGAGGACAGGGAAGCCAATAGGCCGCACCAGGCTCCAATCTGATCTGGCAAGGTTTCTACAGCTGGATGCCTTTCCTCATGCCAACCACTCCAAAAGAGTAGTGAGTGTCTTTTACATGCCACTGGTACAGGTTTACATGCCACTGGCATGAGTTTATGTGCCAGATATATGTTTTATATATATGTATAACATTCAATGTGCCGGTGACACGTAAAAGCACCGTCCGTTCGTGGCCGGTTGCCAGCTCTGTCTGGCCCCGTGTCGGTGGCACGTAAAAGCACCATCCGTTCATGTCCGTTGCCAGCATCGCCTGGCCCCGTACCGGTGACACGTAAAAGCACCATCCGTTCGTGGCCATTCGCCAGCTCTGTCTGGCACCTGTGCAGGTGGCACGTAAAAAACACCCACTACACTCGCGGAGTGGTTGGCGTTAGGAAGGGCATCCAGCCGTAGAAACACTGCCAGATCTGACTGGGCCTGACGAAGCCTTCCAGCTTCACAGACCCCAGTTGACCCGACCAACCCATGCTAGCATGGAAAACAGACGCTAAACGATGATGATGATGATGATGATTCAATATCATTATGTACTACATAAATACTGCATGGCTGTGTGTGTGTGTTTGGACCTTCTTGATGCTTTAATGCATGAAGGGTCAGCTTGACAGCAGAGTCTTGGTTTGCTCAATATAATAATATTCATCATTCAAGTCCAATGGCGAATATTGTTGTAATGGGCATGGTTTGTGCAGAACCAATCCCAGTTCCTCATCATCATCATTTAGCATCTGTTTTCTATGCTGGCATGGGTTGGACATTTTGACAAGAACTAGTAAGCGGGAGAGCTGCACCAGGCTCCAGTCTGTTTTGGCTTGTTTTCTATGGCTGGATGCCCTTCCTAATGCCAACCACTTCACAAAGTGTTCCAGGTGCCTTTAATGTGTCACTGGCACAGGTGCCTCTAGCATGTCACCGGAACAGGTGCCCTTAGCATGTCACTGGCACAGGCGCCTTTTACATGTCACCAACACAAGTGCCTCGTGCCATGAGAAAATGAGCACCAGCCATATAAAGACGTAGCTCCCCACCTCTCTTTCACTCTCTGTGGCTGTCACATCCTGAATGTGTTGTTGGGTCAAAGGGTAGGAAAGTCAAGAGGATGTCTATTCCTGCTTATAGACTACGAAGATTTATGAAAACAGCATGGAACATGTTTCCAACTCCTACCCTTTCACACATGTCTACTGACTCTTTATATGTGGCTGTGGTAAGTAGCTTACTTACCAACCACATGGTTCCAGGTTCAGTCCCACTGTGTGGCACTTTGGGCAAGTGTCTTCTACTATAGCCTTGAGCCAACCAAAGCCTTGTGAGTGGATTTGGTAGATGGAAACTGAAAGAAGCTCGTCGTATATATATGTATGTGTGTGTGTGTGTGTGTTTGTGAGTCTGTGTTTGTCCCCCACCCCCAACATTGCTTGACAACCGATACTGGTGTGTTTGCTTAGTGGTTCGGCAAAAGAGACTGATAGAATAAGTACTAGGCTTACAAAGAATAAGCCCTGGGGTCGATTTGGTCGACTAAAGGCGGTGCTCCAGCATGGCCGGAGTCAAATGACTGAAACAAGTAAAAGAGTATATATATATATATATATATATATATATACCCTTTTACTGCTTACTGTCAGTTTTTCGAAATCAGTGGCAGACGCCACTAGAAAAACTCTTATATATTTGCAAGGAAGCCTTCACTTTCGTCACATCCTGGTGGTTACCGCCCGTTGACAAGGGACAAATATCCCGAAACTAGTCTGAGCGTATCACTCAGGCTTGCGAGGAAGGGATGGCCTCCCTTTGCAAATACTTCAAGGGCACTGATATGGTGTCTAAAGCCAGCTAGAGACGACGATCTCTTGGGGCTATAAAGCTACAGTAACACCCCCTCCCCTATGTGGTTAGCCATAAGATGGCTTCTATACTTTATATATATATATATTCCATTTTTCTTGTTTCAGCTCAGAGCTGCGGCCATGCTGATGCACGTTTAAATAGAAGTAAAATGGCCTTATTAAGGGATAAAAAATATCCAATGAATTATTGGTTTGTTGCCTACTATTTTTTGTGAATAGCAATATTCCTAAAATAATAGGTTTAAGTATAAATCTTGGTTTATAAATATTCAAATTAAAATTCAGAAAATGGAGATGTAACATTAATACAATTTATTAACTGGAAAAATTCAACATGTTCTCTTACAGTTAAAGTAGGAGACAATTGTCCAAGGTGTCACACATCGGGACTGAACCCAAGACCACATGGTTGGCAAGCAAGCTTCTCAACCACACAGCCAAGCATGTGCCTATTGTGATATATGCAATATACAAAACTTGAATTCATAATAAACACAACAACCAACATCACAGATAAAATATTTCCCACAACCAATACACAGTGCCATATAAATGACAGCCTAAGGGCATCCAGTCGTAGAAGCCATACCAAAGCAGGAAATGGAACCTGGTGCAGCTCTTTAGCTCACCAGCCCCCATCAAACATCCAACTCATGCCAGTATGACATTAAATAATAATGATGATGGTGATGAACATCTGTATAACAAAACAACTTACCCCCATTTCAAATAGCCTTCATCAATGTGAGGTTTTGGTTCAAATGTCTTCTCTTTTGTTCCTTGTTTAGAATTTCTTTTGTCATCCTTCTGTGGTTTTCTGTCAAACACCAACAATACAAAAATTACCGTTATTAAAATACGTTTCTCATAAATAATTTTTCTCATTGGCTTTTGTTCTTTGTTTTTTCAGATAAAAATAGCAGTTCAGCAAAAGATACTGATAAAATAAGCAGCTGGCTTAAAAATAAAAGTACTAGGGTCAATTCATTCCACTAAAATTTCTAAAAGGAAGTGTCCCAGCATGGCTGCAGTCAAATGACTGAAGTAAGATAAAACATCCTTTTGCGTCTGTCCACTTAAGAAGCTTGCTTCCTAACCATGTGGTCTTAGGTTCAATTCCACTGCACAGCACCTTAAGCAAGTCACTTGTGTTATAACTCCAGGATCACCAAAGCATTGAGAGTGGATTTGATAGATGCAAACTAAAAGAAGACCATCATATAGACATACACACGTGCACACACAGACACGTGTGTGTGTACGTTTGTCTATGTGTGTGTGTGTTTGTGTATATATACATACACACACATACTGAGTGAAGTATAATCATTTGACTTAACTACTACTCATTTGTAGAGCAAAATGAAAAACAAAATCTCTTCCATGAGCAACATGGTGGCTCAACCTACTAGAAATAATAGTTGAATCTCTCTCAAATCAATACTTTACTATTCTAAAAATAGGAAGGACTCACAGGAGAGTGTAGTCCTGAGTATACAAAAAAGGATGTGATAGTCATGATTGGAACATGTTTGATCATAAATCTGTTCAGTTAGCGCTAGTCAATGACTTAGCAACAAAAACAACACTTCCTATTACAACTTCCCTACAGCTAAAGTAGGAGACAGTTGTCCAAGGTGTCACACAGCGGGACTGAACCCAAGACCACATGGTTGGCAAGCAAGCTTCTCAACCACACAGCCAAGCATGTGCCTATTGTGATATATGCAATATACAAAACTTGAATTCACAATAAACACAACAACCAACATCACAGATAAAATATTTCCCACAACCAATACACAGTCCCATATAAATGACAGCCTAAGGGCATCCAGTCGTAGAAGCCATACCAAAGCAGGAAATGGGACCTGGTGCAGCTCTTTAGCTCACCAGCCCCCATCAAACATCCAACTCATGCTACTACTACTACTACTACTACTACTACTACTACTACTACTACTACATTATAGAATATATTCCAGAGCTTGCATATAGTTTCAATGTTAAATACCTCTCATTATCAATAAATTTTGGAAAGTGTTCCTGCTGGGATTTTCTGGAAAATTCTATAACAAGTTTCTTGTCAAACACTTCCAATTGATGGAGTCTTTCTAAAGCCTGCAAGAATGAATGAATGAAACAATTTAGCTAGACCAGAATGTAAATATGAAATACTACAAGACAAAACAACTTTCAGTTTAAATGTTGAAACACAATTTCAAGAACAAAATTTGCTAAACAGGTGCAAAACCCAATCCAAAATGTTTTTATCAGGTGAATGTTCAAAACGTTTTCAATGCCCCAACAAAATTTTAGGGGTTACACTTGCACCCCCTGCACCTGACCCTATGTGTTTAAATGATACAGGCACAGGTGTGGCTATGTAGTTAAGAAACTTGTTTTGCAACCAGGTAATCAGAGTTCAATCTTGCTATGCAGATCTTTGGGCAAGTGTCTTCTACTATAGCTCCAAGCCAACCAAAACCTTAACAGGGGATTTGATGGATAGAAACTGAAAGAAGCTCGTCATACATGTGTGTGTGTATGTTTGTGTGTGTGTGTGCACACCCTTGTTTAGATATCATGTGATAGTTACAAATGAGCATCATCAAATGAGGTTGTTTGTTTCCAGTCTTCTGTGAAAAACATGACTAGCTGAGGCAAAAATATTACTTTGCACCAAAGGATGTGGGTTGGTGATAGGAAGTGCATCTGGCCATAGAAAATCTACCTCAACAGATTCCATTTGACCCATACAAACATGAAAATGCAGACATTAAAATGATGATAGTGACTGACACACTGGAACACATCATGTCTAACAACCTTTCCAAAGAACATCATCATCATCATCATCGTTTAATGTCCGCCTTCTATGCTGGCATGGGTTGGACGATTTGACTGAGGGCTCGCGAACCAGATGGCTGCACCAGGCTCCAATCTTGATCTGGCAGAGTTTCTACAGCTGGATGCCCTTCCTAATGCCAACCACTCCGAGAGTGTAGTCGGTGCTTTTACGTGTCACTGGCACGAGGGCCAGTCAGGCGGTACCCACAACGGCCACTTATTATTAATATCCCAAAATCTACATAAAAACAGATTTAATTTTCATAACTAAGAAATGCTTCAATATTGAAGAGTTCAAGTCTTTTGACAAGATTCAAGTACAACAGCCTAAGAAGTTGCCACTTTGTATATATGTGATTCCTTGTCTTGATATCATGTGAAATTTGTAAACAAGTGTCAATGTCGTATAAGCAGTGTCTTTCATTTCCATTCTTCAATGGGAAAATATTACTTTGCTAGGAAACAAGTGAGGTTTGGTAAGAGGACAGCATCCAACCACAGAAAAATGTGTCCCAACAAATTCCATCTGATCTATGTGAGCATGAAAATGGAGACATAAATATGATGATTTGTATATATGATATTTGTATTATTTAATGATGTCAAATGTATGTCATTTCCATTGACTTACAAAGCTTTGATCAACTTGAGGCTATAGTAGAAGACACTTGCTCAAGGTGCCATGCAGTAGGACTGAACCTAAAGTGATGGTTGAGTAGGAGACTTCTCACCACACAGCCATGCCAGTGCCAATTTGATATATATATATAAGTGAAAGTTTTGTGTAAAAATATCAACATTGTATGATGGATAACATAATAATCTTTTCTACTATAGGCACAAGGCCTGAAATTTAGGGGGCAGAGGCCAGTCGATTAGATCCACCCCAATACACAACTGGTACTTAATTTATCAACTCCGAAAGGATGAATGGCAAAGTCGACCTCGGTGGAATCAGAACGTAGCGATGGGCAAAATTATGCTAAGCATTTTGTCCAATGTGCTAATGATTCAGCCAGCTCGCTGCCTTATTATGGATGATGGATGGATAATATAACAATGACATACAGCATAGATGTAACAAATATCACATAAATGTGACAGGGGAAAATGATATAGAAATGGCTTAAATGCATATCATATTTGCTATAGAAAACTAATGTGATAAATATAAAATGCATTAGAATTGCAAAATGGGACTTAAGTGTGACAAAAAACAAAATTAATTCATCTAAAATCATCAGCATTTAATTGATAATATTAAAAGTAACAAGGTAAAATCTTGAGCACAAAAGTATATAATTTGATACTTTAAACTTACATTTTTGGCAGCTTCTTCATCACTAAATGTTGCAAATGCACAATGCTTCTGGAAAAACAAAAAAACATGTGTAAATATTTTTGAGTTTGAGAGGACAGTGTAAAACTAAGATACAAAAAATATTGTATCTTAGTTAAGATACAAGATAATACAGAGAGAATTTTGTAATCGTAAAAAAAAAAGTTGGAATGTCCATGAAGATAAAATTGGACAACCAACACATGGGTCATCAGATCATACCAGCTGCAAGAGTTTCATAGAATTTCTAGGTCACTGAAGTGGATGTCATCGACATAGATATACCATGTCCACCTCCCGGTTGCTTTGGCCCTGATAGTGTTTCTCTGTGGGTATGCTTCATTGAGTGACAAAGGTAACTGGTGCATTCATTGAGAAAAAATTAGAGTCTACGCAAGTCAGTGCTCTACTGACTTGCATTCAAAAAGCATGGGATGCTTTTAATTTTATGTTGATTTAGAGGAGTACAAATGGGTTCCAAATCTTCAAGATATGGTACCTTTCAAAAAACAGACTGGTTTTCTATCTGGCTAAAGATTAACTCTACAAAGTATGCAGTGAATATTCAGCTTTGTGAGTTCCTGTAATACATGAAAAGTAAGGTAAGCACACTTACCTACCCACCCACTGGATCTGGTTAGTATGAATATAAAGCGGGTAGAATGTTTGAGCCAGATACAGCTAGTTTAAATAATGACTGGCTCTGAGGGACTACCCAAGTAAAATAGGCATAAAAGGGGGTCCACAGGTAAAAAAATGGTTGCGAACAAGTGTAATAAAGGGACACAACAAAATACCTTGTGGTATTTTGTCTGCTGCTGTTCCACTACTTTTGCTGAGAATAACCTAGCTACATATGTCCTGGCCTAGACAAGGCAATGGCTGAGCCTTTATAATCAAGCTGACAACCTAGAAAAGAGAAATGGAAACAATTCAAGCACTCACCATTGAATTATCTAACACTTTAACTCTGATGGCTCCAAAATGAAACAGCAAGTTTTCTTTATCTTCATTGGTGAGCTGGGATGGTAAATGCCGTACCAGCAATGTACTGTTTATATCAGCCATTTCTTATGTGAAATAAGTTCTGAAAGTATATAGAGACAAAGTCTTTATTATTGGTTACAGTATAAAATAAAAAAGGTGGGGTTAGCCAAATAATATTTTAAAAAGAGATGACTTTTATTATATATTTTTCATATTAACAATACACAAACTAACCAAGAAAAAAAGAGCACGAAAGAAATAATTCATTTCAAGGGGGATAATTCTTATCCTCGTAAAATAATATTGTATGTCAACCGTGCTTGATGGCATAGAAGTCCTTTTTTCTGAAAAAAAAAAAAAACGCTACAAAAATTACCACAGATCCTATATGCAAAGTTGGACTCATATCACATGCTTTAATGCACTAAATTTTTTTTTTTTAATTCCTGAATATGAGCTGCTGAAATAGGGATGCGTCTAATATGCCATCAGATACGGTGTTTTCCTAATGTTAGAATATGTAATTTTAAACACTTGCTCTTTATATATATAGAGAGAGAGATAGATAGATATTCTTTTACTTGTTTCAGTCATTTGACTGCGGCCATGCTGGAGCACCGCCTTCAGTCGAACAAATCGGCCTCAAGACTTATTCATTGTAAACCTAGTACTTATTCTATCGGTCTCTTTTGCTAAACCATTAAGTTACAGGGACGTAAACACACCAACATCGGTTGCCAAGCGATGGTGGGGGAGGGAGCAAACACAGAAACACAAATACATACATATAACCAAATCCACTTGGTCAGTCTGAGGCTACAGAAGACCCTTGGCCAAGGTGCCACGCAGGTGGGACTGAACCTGGAACCATGTGGCTGGTAAGCAAGCTTCTTATATATATATATATATATATCATCATCATCATCATCATCATCATCATCATTTAGCGTCCGCTTTCCATGCTAGCATGGGTTGGACGGGTCAACTGGGGTCTGTGAAGCTGGAAGGCTTACGTATATTGCTGGCTATGTATGGCAAATAACTGGTCAAGTGTTACTGACAGTTTTACATCGACAATGACACCTGGCAGTCGAATATTAAGAGCTGAAGACAAGAAATCTCTAGACCAGTGTTTCTTCTTCTTCTTATTATTATTATTATCATCATCATCATCTAAGGTGGCGAACTGGCAGAATCGTTAGCATGCCAGGCGAAATGCTTAGCAGTATTATTTGAAGTAGGACGTGGGGTAAAAATGGTTAAAAAACACTTCTCTCTAGACTATTATATAATTGAAAAAATGGACCAATAAGTACAGTTACTTAAATGAGCAAATTATAACTGATCATACTAACACTGTTGGTTTGTGTTGAACAGTCTTATACCAACGATTTGCTTATGCATTGGTACCTATCAAGTGCTATACCAGTAGTCTTCAATCATGCTCCATGTGTCTCTTGGGGTACCACATAAGTGTTTGTCATTAAAATTTATCAGCAATAAATTGGTTATACATCAACAATACGCAAAATATTTTACTCTCTCTTTTACTTGTTTCAGTCATTTGACTGTGGCCATGCTAGAGCACCACCTTTAGTTGAGCAAATCAACTTCAGGATTTATTCTTTGTAAGCCTAGTACTTATTCTATCAGTCTCTTTTGCCAAACCGCTAAGTTACCGGGACGTAAACACACCACTATCAGTTGTCAAGCGATGTTGCGGGGACAAACACGGACACACACACACACACACACATATATATATATATACATATATACAATGGGCTTCTTTCAGTTTCTGTCTACCAAATCTACTCACAAGGCTTTGGTCGGCCCAAGGCTATAATAGAAGACACTTGCTCAAGGTGCCACGCAGTGGGAACGAACCTGGAACCATGTGGTTGGGAAGCAAGCTACTTACCACACAGCCACTCTAATAAAATTCCTAATAATATTTAATTCTCAGGGAATCTTTTTAAATATTGAATGACTATGAGGTTCCACCTGAGTAAAATAGAGATCCAAAGGGTCCATAGGTAGAAAAAAAAATTGATTGAGAACCACTACCCTACACTTTTGTAGATTAGATGAAATGTCATCATTTACACTTGGCTGGCACCACTTCCCACATATCAATTAGGCTGAAGACAAAATATGAAAATAAATTGTAAATAAAATTCAGAAAAAATGGACATTGAATTAGTGTAGGACAGCATTATTCAAACTGTGGGTCCTGCCCCTTCAGTGAGTCGTGACAAAAAGGAAAGAAAAAATGCAACTGAGTGCAAAGTGCAGAACGTAAACAACTCTAAATGTTGCATAGTACTCATAAACCATTGCTAGTTTTACCGATTTCTCCCATGACAATGCAGGCTTTACCAATCAAAACATAATAGTACATATTATTATGGATTCCTTGTACGTATACAAAAAGGATGTTATTGTAGTCGAAATAACTTAAACCTTTTGTCCAAGACAATCAACAGTCTCACTTCTCCTTCTCTTTTTTCCTTGAATTCTTAACTATCAAACAAGTTTGGATAAATTTTAATAACTAGTTATCAACAACTCTAGCAATCGACAAACACACACAGATACACACTCTCGTGTCTTGAATTGTTAATCATTAAACAAGGTTGTTGCAAACCTGAATGGCTAGTTGTCAACAGTTTTTACAACAAACTGGCCTCAAGTGCTGGTGGTACGTAAAAAGCACCATTCGAGTGTGATTGTTACCAGCATCACCTTACTGGCACTTGTGCTGGTGGCATGTGAAAAAACGTTCGAACAAGGTCATTGCCAGTGCCGCTGGACCGGCTCCTGTGCAGGTGGCACATAAAAACACCATTTGAGCGTGGCTGTTGCCAGTACCGCCTGACCGACCCTTGTGCTGGTGGCACATAAAAGCACCCACTACACTCTTGGAGTGGTTGGCAATAGGAAGGGTATCCAGCTGTAGAAACTCTACCAGATCAGATTGGAGTCTGGTGTAGCCATCTGGTTTGCCAGACCTCAGTCAAATCGTCCAACCCATGCCAGCATGGAAAGTAGACATTAAACGATGATGATGATGATGACAATGATGATGATTTAATGTTTTTTATCAGTCTTTACTAATTTTACATAGCATAATTTTCCTATTTCTTTTTTTTGATATATTAAATTTAAATGGGATAATATAATCATCATTGTCATCATTTAACATTCATGTTCTATGGTACCATAAGAGCTGGCCAGGCCAAAGCCTGCACTAGACTTCTGTGACTGTTTGGCAGAGTTGACTTAGTGCTTTTTATGTGGCACAAGCACAGGTGAGGTCAGTTTTGGCAAGGTTCTTACAGCTAGATGCCCTTCCGAACACCAACCACTTTACAGTGTGGACTGGGTGCTTTTAAGTGGCACCTGCACTAACAGGGTTACCAAGTACTTGCAAGATTGGGAAATTAGGAAGAGTAACCCAACATGGATGATGGGCATTTGCTAGTGTTTACCTTCATTTTTTTCTATATATTTAGTCACATTTCATAAGGTTTTGTACTTATTCTTTGTATATTTTATGTATATATATATATATATATATATATATATATATACACACACACACACATATATATAGATACATATATATATATATGTGTACATATATATATATATATATATACACACACACACACACATATATATAGATACATATATATATATGTATATATATACATACACAAACACACACGTATATATATATATAAATATATACAATCGAAAAATAGGATAAAATCTTTATAAGAATTCATCAAGTAGTTAGCATGAAAAACCTCATAAGGATAAAATTTATAAATTATTCCTTTTAAATATATTTATTTATACTAAGGTTTAAAATGGAGAAGATGTTAAAATTTAAGAGAATTTTAATTCATGCATGAATTAAAATTCTCTTAAATTTTAACAAATTTGTTGAGTTTTATGGATTCCTTTCCATATATATATATATATATTTATCAGAAACACCCCCAATGATGGATTTTTATGCCATTCAGAAAAAGAATGATGAAGGAACAGGAGTACCATCAACATTAACAGATATATTTGGAAATGCATTTTCCATGAATGTTGTTAAAGATGATAATATTAGCGAGCAAGTGCTGACTTCTTTTGAGACACCTAAGAAAAAGATGAAAGTAAAAAGACTTTATAGTGAGGAATACTTGGAATATGGTTTATGAAATGGGTGGATTATAATGGAAATGACAGGCCTCAGTGTTTGATTTGTAATGATGTTCTTGCTAATGAGAGTTTGAAGCCTTCGAAACTAAAAAAAAGACACTGGGAAAAACAGCACAATGAACTTTCAAATAAACCTTTGGAATATTTTCAAAGAAAGAAACAAGATTTACAGTCATCAGTACAAGTTTTTTGTCCCAGATTTGCTGAAAAGGTTATTGTTTGGATATTGTATGTACTATGCTTGATGAAAAAGTTGCCAAAAAATTAGCAGTAATACCTGCCAGTGACAATACAATATCATGGAGAATTTAGAAGGAATGCTTATTGCAAAACTACAATCTGGTATAAATTATGCAATACAGCTAGACGAAAGCACTAACATTGCAAATGGTGCTACACTTTTAGTTCTTTTTCAAATATTATTTACTTTACCTTTATGTCGGAATTTCCTTTAAATTTATTTTTCTAAAAATATTTTTACATTCAGATACATACAATTCCAATATGTGCAGAATATAAGAAATATACATATAAATTGTCGGTGCTAAATGAATGAACCTGGTGAATAGAATTTGTCTTTGGTTTATTGCATGTGGGTATAATGGGTCGCAATGCAAAATGTGGTTCTTGCAGTGGGGTTGCAGTAAAAAAAGTTTGAAAAATGCTGGTATAGGAAATAATTTGGGCACTCCTTAAATACAGAGGTCCAGATGCATCTACGTAACGATGTGTTTTTACAGTGCACACTTGTTAGGTTAGGTTTAGTTTTAAGGTGGGTTATGGTTGGTTAGGGTTAGGTTTACGTAGATGCGTTGAGACCTCTGTATTTAAGTAGTACCATAACTTTTTTTCCATTTTTGTGGTAATAAACAAAATAAAAATGAATTATTCTACTGAATAATCAGTTTTACATGTGTATAAAGCATGCTTGCCTACTTCAAGTAACCTTTTGATCAAATCAGAACGATGAAACGTTAATCTTAAATTATGTTTTACGTTTTGCTGTGTGGTTACGAAGCTCGTTTTGCAACCATATAGTTTCGGGTTCAGCCCCACCACGCGACACCTAGGGCACGTGTCTTCTACTAAAGGCCCGGGTCGAACGTCTTGCGGGTGGATTTGGTAGATAGAAACTTTGTGGAAGCCCCTCGTATGTATGTATATGCGTGTCTTTACATCTGTCCCCGCATTGCCCAGCAACCGATGTTGGTTTCTTTACTCCCAATGTAACTTGGCCGTTCGGGAAAAGCAACCGATAGAATGATTGTCATCTCATCTTCGCCCACTTATTTCTGGGCGGGTCGTGGGGGAAGCATGCCTTCAACCGGGCCCTGCCAGAACCAACTATCGCTAATTGATCTGGTTACATCTCAAAGGTGGACCAATTGAGTTCGTGGTCTACCGCTGTATCAATCAGGCTTGAAAAATAATTGCTGGGATCGATTTATTCGACTAAATCTGTCAAGGCAGTGCCCCAGCACGGCCGCAGGCCAGTGACTGAAACAAGTAAAACACAAGATAAAGATAAAGACGTAGATAAACTAACCTACCAATCTTTCTTAGAACATACAAATAAATTAAGTCTTTTGTTTGTCCACCGACGGTCATTTAACAGCCATTTTGTATTACAAATAACAAGCGGCTGTTGACAGACCATTATTTTACATTGACACCCAGTAAGGAGAAAAATAATTTTGTGTTTGTACAACAGTGAAGTGAAGTGATTTACCTTTGAAGTCTTAATCTGGACGGAGAATCGACAATTTGGGAGATTGTCTTTTACTATATAATTTTTTTAATGAAAGTGTTTCAGTTTAAGATATTAATTTTTTAACGGTGAATATATCTTTACACTTTGTAACAGTGAAACGTAATACAAAATATACTCATACTTTTCATATTGTGCGTGTTTCAGTCATTAGGCTGTGGCCATACTGGGGCACCGCCTTGAGGAATTTTAGTCAAACGAATCGACACCAGTACTTATTTTTTAAAAGCCTGGTACTCATTATATCGTGCTGTTTTGTCGAACCGCTAATTTAGAGACGTAAAAACACCAACACCGGTTGTCAAGTGGCGGGAGAGGACAACACACACACGACGGGCTTCTTTCACTTTCCCTCTACCAAATTCACTCACAATGCTTTGGTTGGTCGAAAGCTATAATAGCAAACACTTGCTGAAGGTACCACGTAGTGGGACTGAACCCAGAACCATGTGGCTGGGAAGCAAACGTATTAGCACACAGCGAAGAAAAATTATTTTAATTTTATTCTTTTTCCTATGAATATTCGTTGCTTTTCCATATTTCGATTTGTTTAAAAAATAAAAACATATACGAAAGCACACACGGCAAAGACTATTTTAACTAAGGACTATGTGCAATATAATCAGACCATCTATACATTTATTATTTTGGTTATACTGTTGTTTTAAACCTATGTCATAAATCTTAAAGATAACAAGCAGTTATGGGTTGGAATGAGACGACAGGGCGCAGCTGTTTGGGCGCTAATGATTTGGCATAACTGACTGGGCATTCAGTTTGTTTTAGTGTCAGTACTTTTTCGCACTGAAGACAAACACTCACGTGCACACACACAGAGGCAAGTATGCACAGAAATATACACATACAGATAGAAAGAGTGAGAGAGAGAGACAAAAAAGAGAGAAACAGACAGACAGAAAAAATGAGAGAGAGAAAGAGAGGGAGAGAGACAGAAAGAAACAAACGGAGAGACAGGTAGGTAAGTAGACAATAGACGGACAGACAAACAGAGGGAGTGGGAAAGAAACATTACATTTTATTAACTGAACACATTTGAAGACGATGAGCAGGCAGAATCGTAAGTAAGCTAGTCAACGTGCTTAACAGCCTCTCTTACGACTTCACATTCTGAGTTCAAATTCCACCAAGATCCACTTTGCATTTCATCCTTTTGAGATCGATAAAATAAGCGCCAGTTGGGCACTGAGATCTATGTATTCAACTAGCCATCTGACCCATGATTTCAGGCCTTGTGCATGATTGATACAGACAGTCTCACTCCTCGGATACACAAAGGAAAAATGTGCTTATACACGTAGGCGCAGGCGTAGCTGTGAGGTAAACTGTTTGCTTTCCAACCACATGGCTCTTGGTTCAGCCCCACTGCGTGACACTCTGGGCAAGTATTTTCTACTATAGTCTCGTGTTGACCAAAGCCTTGTGAGTGGATTTTGTAAACGGAAACTGAAAGAAGCCCGGTGTGTGTATGTGCGTGTGTGTTTGTGTCTACGTTTGTCCCCCACTACTGCTTAACAACCGGTTTTGGTTCGTTCACGTCCCCGTAACATAGCGGTTCGGTCAAACAGACCGATAGAATAAGTAAAAAAAATGTAGAGGAATCGAATCATTCTACAAGGCCACAGCACGGCCACAGTCAAATGACTGAAACAAGTAAAAGAAAGATAAACAAGGAAAGGGAACAGAGGAGGAGAAACATTAAAAGGTCTGATGTCAAATAAGTCAACGTTGAATCAATAACGCCAAATCGACGGCGCCAAAATATTTCAAAACTGAATTACACCTAAATTTCTGAACGTATCAGAAGAGTTCTACTCTTCTGATAACGTTCAGAGGAGGTTGGATTATAAGCTACTTGCAAATATATTCTTTCAATCACACCCACCATACACTAAATTATTTCAGACCAGAACAAATTCTTTTCTTCTCTAGGCACACGGTCCGAAATTTTTTAGGGGGTGGGGGCAGGCGATTAGATCGACCCAGTACGCAACTGGTACTTATTTAATCGACCCCGATAGGATGAAAGGCAAAGTCAACCTCGGCGGAATTTGAACTCAGAATGTAAAGACAGACGAAATACCTATTTCTTTACTACCCACAAGGGGCTAAACACAGAGAGGACAAACAAGGACAGACAAACTGTTTAAGTCGATTACATCGACCCCAGTGCGTAACTGGTACTTGATTTATCGACCCTGAAAGGATGAAAGGCAAAGTCGACCTCGGCGGAATTTGAGCTCAGAACGTATCGTTTCTGCCAGCTCGCCACCTTTAAATTATTTCTCTATTGCCTACAGAGGGTCTAAACAGAGAGGGAACAAACAAGGACAGACAAAGGGATAAAGTCGATTACATCGACTCCAGTGTATTACTGGTTCTTTTTTAATCGATCCCGAAAGGATGAAAGGCAAAGTCGACCTCGGCGGAATGTTAACTCAGAATGTAACGGCAGACGAAATACTGCCAAGCATTTCGCCCGGCGTGCCAAACATTCTGCCAGCTCGCCGCCCTGACTAGAACAAATTCCGATTGAAGATAACATAGTACCGAGTTTATTGACACATCCAAAAATATTTGAAGGGTACCTATGAACTATTGGTTTGCTTAATACTTATATTCCTTTCTGAAATGTTTTATTATATTTAAATATAAAATTAAATTTTTTTTCTTTGGAATGGTGGATATTGAAGTAGTTAAAGCTATAAATAATAGCATTAGATAGAAAAAAATCGAAGGCTGCCCGTGGGGCATAAACATATATATGTAAACGTGATAGGCGTTCTACCATTAGACCAAAGTAATCCGAATTTATTGATTTTAGAGAAGAATTTTAGCAAGAATTGTATGGTGTTGACGTCATAAGAATTTCGAAATTTCGAGAGAATGAGATACTTTTTTGGAACGATAAATCTCGAATCTCGAAGATTATAAATTCTTAAGACGTCAGCATTATAACTATTATTTTAATAAACTGCATTACAAAGTGCACTGGGTGGTTTGTAACTTGATGAAACTATTCCGTTAAACATCCAAGTGACGTCCTTTACCGGTTGGCTGCCACTGTTGTTTAGCATTAGCAGTGACTACAACATGGCTTCTGTCGAGTACGACACGAAAACCGTGGAGAATTTAGAACTTCAAGAGCTGGAGGCAAGTGTCCTTTCTATTTAGCAGATTATTATACATTTTCTATGAAATCTTACTGAACTACTTCAGCATATGAATCTTTTTCTTATTAATAGAATCTAATAGCATCTCTTTCACGTTGTCATCATGTGTAGTCGTAAAACAAGTCCTTGTTGATGATTATATATAGATATATATATATATATATATATATATAACATAAAAGAAAAGAAAATGTTTTGAATATTACTTGTATATTATATTTCTATATGTTTTCTATATTATGTAGCGGTCTTCAATAGTGAGTGTTTTCCAATAATTTTCCTCAAATACTTTTATATTCTAAAATGTTTTAGTTATCGTCGGTGCCTACTCACGTTATTAGCTAGTGTTTTAACATCTGCCAGCTTTTAGTGTATTTAGGAAAATGCATTAAAACAACGGATTAATAATTTATTGTACACGGAGAAAATGCTGATAATAATTCAACAATATTTAATTCATAATAACGGTTTCAAATTTGGCTCAAGGGCAGCCATTTGGGGGGGGGGAGATGAATCGATTTACATCGACTCCAGTGTTTCACTGGTACTTAATTTATCGACCCCCCGAAGGATGAAAAACAAAGTCGACCTCGGTGGAATTTGAACTTAGAATGTAGCAGCAGACGAAATATTTAATTCATGATAATAATGTCTGATATTGACTCCGTTCGACACTCCAAATGATCAAAGCCGGTGTGAAATAGTAACGATTATTCTCTGAATTATAATTACTTACTATTTAAGATTAACGTGAATAAATACATTATTTTCACTGTACATTAACCAAAAGGGGGGTTTGCTTTGGATCAACGACTCACATCGCAACAACTTAGACAAGAAATTCCGATTAGTGATTCACATAAACCTATCTTTGTTCTTTCACTCTACATAATGATGTTGAGTACTTGTTTCGCCTCACTGCAATTCACAGAAGTGGGAACCTATAATAATCTCTCTCTCACCCTCTCTCTCTCGTGTGTCTGTGTGTGTGTGTGTGTGTAAAATCTAGTTCTGTGGCTATTTTACACTTAAATTTTCTTTTCTAAAATGTTTAATTTATTGTTCGTTTCTTTCCAATACTTAAAATCTTTAATGATTTATATTCTTTCTTCAAAATGATTTATCAATGTTGACTTTAACTGAAGAATATGGAGTACTGTTTCTAAATCTAGGATGGTGCAACTGTCACACACACACACACACACACGTCCTAGACTGCATCACAACAAAGACTACCCGAATAATTGACTTGATGTCATTCACAAGCATACTTCAACCTTTAAGTTCAATTACGTGCTATATTCTTTCTGAGCTTTTTCTACCGCCTCGAGAATGGCCTCCTCTTTTTGGAGTTGTTTGGTCTGGTTCCACTTTCACTCAATTACTCTGGACTTATTGCCCCTCACCCCACCCCACTCTTCTCACTGTATATAGTATAATATAATAATGAAATTATTGTATACAGTGCTCAAGTGCACCACAACTTGTCAGAAAGTGCGTATAAAGTGTATGCAGTAATGTACAAATGTCTGGAAAGCGAACAGTGTATGAGTCAGATACATGCTTGCGTGTGTATGGAGGGGAGAAAATCAGGTGTAGTGTTGGCAAATCTCAGGAAGCATGGAAGTTTTGAAGAATGCAGTGCTCCGACAACTAACAACTGATGCCAGCATTTTGTTCCATGCTTCAGCAACTCAGCGTGAAAAAATGTTTCCAAAAGTCATGGGAGCTGTGCTGTTTTCTGACTTTGTAAATATGTCCACGGGTGTTAGACAGGTGGAATTTGAAAAGGTGCTCAGAGTTATTGTTTGTAAGATGGTTAATAATTTTATGGGTGTCTGCCAAGTCAGCTGTCAGACGTCGGAGTTTCAATGTGTCCATGCCCAGGGAAGTAAGGCGTTCAGAATATGGCAAATGCCTGATGGAGGGTATTCTTTTGGTTGCACGTCGCTGAACGGCTTCCAGACGATTAATATCCTGGGCAAGATAGGGGATCCAGACCGGTGATGCAAATTCCAGGTGGGGTCGTACCATAGCTATATAAAGCCGCAGATAGATAGCCGGAGAGCGGCTCACAAAGGACTTGGTGAGTGATGCCAAGACACCCTCAAGCATCAGTTGTGGTGTGCAAGAGAGACGATTGTGCTGGTATGGTCATGTGGCAAGAATGGATGAAGATAGGTGTGTGAGAAAGTGCCAATTCCTAGCAGTTGAGGGAACCCGTGGAAGAGGTAGACCCAGGAAAACCTGGGACGAGGTGGTGAAGCACGACCTTCGAACTTTAGGCCTCACTGAGGAAATGACCAGCGACAGAGACCTTTGGAAATATGCTGTATGTGAGAAGACCAGGCAGGACAAGTGAGCCCAGCCCACTTATGCATGCCTTTCCTCCCTTGGACACAAAGACCTGTTGAGGCAAGCGAAGTCGATATAGAACCTCATCCGACGACAGGCACCCATGCCAACCCCCCTTTGCTTGCGAAGACATGTTGGGGCAATCGAAATCGAATTGAACCAGCCAGGATCCCTGGTCTGGTGGTACGTAAAAAGCACTATCCGACTCGTGGCCGATGCCAGCGCCGTTTCGACTGGCTTCCGTGCTGGTGGCACGTAAAATACACCAATCCGACCGTGGCCATTGCCAGCCTCGCCTGGCACCTGTGCAGGTGGCACGTAAAAAGCACCCACTACACTCACGGAGTGGTTGGCGTTAGGAAGGGCATCCAGCTGTAGAAACATTGCCAGATAAGACTGGAGCCTGGTGCAGTCTTCTGGCTTCCCAGATCCCCGGTCGAACCATCCAACCCATGCTAGCATGGAGAACGGACGTTAAACAATGATGATGATGATGATGAGTGTTTGTCTTTTGACTTTGCACTATTTTTCAGTGAATCTGAGACAGGTGAGTGAAAGATCTATATGTTGGCAACCAAGTGGTTTCAATAGACCAAAAGGTGGTGCTAGACAATGAAAATATTATATAGATACATAAAATACTAAACACCAGATGAAATAACATGAGACTAAGTGAAACTTAACCAAAGATCGGATGAAAGAAAATTTACTGTATTGGAAAGCATTTTGAAGACACATGTACATATTAAATGCAGCGCATATTCATCAAAGAATGTTTTTTTTAGTGCATTAGAGCATACAATATGCCTGACTCTGCATAGGGGACCTCGGGTGACTTTTTTCTTTCGAAAAAGGTGTCTTATATAGCATCAAATACAGTAATTATTTTATGGAAATACATTTGATTAATGACTGAAGGGAAAAAAATTTGTTTTCTTTCTTTCTTAAAGGAGACTTTTCCATCCATTTCCCTCCAAGACTTTTTCACTCATTTTTGTACCAATTCCTAATATTTGTCTGCTATCCTAATATATTTGTTTTGTTTCTTACAGTCACCTTGTGGAATTGCTACTCCACAGCTCTACACACGGTTATTAGGAGTCTATCTTCTTAGGAATGATCTGTAAGTTACATTTTATTTCATAGCAGATAATCTTATCATACATCGTTATCTTTTAACATCCTCCATTCATACTGGCACAGATTGGACAGTTTGACTGAAGCTAGTGAGTCAAATGACTGCACCAAACTTCAGTGTCTGCTTTGGCATAGTTTCTCCAGCTGGGAACCTCTCCTAATACCAATCACTTTACAAAGTGCACTGGGTGCTTTTTATGTGGCACTGGCACTAGTGTGATTACCAAGTAACTCACAAGACAAATAACCTTCATCTGAGAGGTGTGGTAGGAATGTGTGAGGTGGTTTTTATGCCAGATGATAAGATGTTAAATTACGGTAGAAAGACAGGAACAGGTATCTTGCTGTTAAGGAGATAACATGGTTTATTCAGTTGGTGGTGAAGGTGTGTGAGGATGTAAGATATAGTAATTTGATTCAAGTGCACTTTCCTTTTGTTTTCTTTCTATTTCAGGTGTAATGCCAAATTTTTATGGAAAAGAATCCCTCCGTCAATCAAATCAGTAAGTAAATCAGAGCCACTGAAATTTCTCTTTATTATTTGTAATGGAAGTCTGTCTTAGAAGTCTCATTAGATTCATATTGAGGCAGGCCATGGCACTGAAATTTCTTCTGGTTTTTTTTCTGTTTTTCTTTGTTTCTGGCAGTTGTTGAATAGTTTTGGGGAGGACTAATATATAGAGAGTTAACTTTGTGTGTTGAGAAGGGTTTTGAGGTTTTGATCCAGTTTAGGAAGATTTTATAAGTTGTCGTTGCCAGTGCCGCTGCACTGGCTCCTGTGCAGGTGGCATGTAAAAAACACCATTTAGTGTGGCCGTTGCCAGTACCGCCTGACTGGCCCTCGTGCTGGTGGCATATAAAAGCATCCACTACACTCTCGGAGTGGTTGGCGTTAGGAAGGTCATCCAGATCAAGATTGGAGCGTGGTGCAGCCCTCTGGTTCGCCAGTCCTCAGTCAAATCGTCCAACCTATGCTAGCATGGAAAGCAGACATTAAACGATGATGATGAGTGATATGTAAATTGAAAGTTTATTCTCTGGTGGCAAGGGTGTTGCATTCATGATTACAAGATCATGGTTTCAATACCCAGACTGTGCAGTGTGTTGTGTTCTTGAGCAAAACACTTCATTTCTTATTACTCCAGTCCACTCAGTTGTAAACGACTAACCCTGTGACTAACTGTCACCCTGTTCAGAGGGAATGTTGGGATATTGGACTCTTATGTACCATGGAAACTGGGTAACAAGCATCTCAAGTCCTTTGATTTGAGACAATAATGTCTAGGGGTTGACAATGTTATATAAGAAAGCAGCATGATTCATTTTAAAATCTGACAATTTGCAAGAAAAAATAGCCCTGGATTTGATAAAATTTACAGAAATAACTTTTAACTAGGTTCATGGAAAATGTTAATATTTATTGATTTCTATTGTTTAATGGTTTCTATACTTAGGATGAATGCCACCAGACGGAACACTATGACCCAAGTTCATACAGCTGATACTTAACTCAAATTTATGTTGTACTAAGTATGGCTGCAGTCCAAAGACTAAAATTAACTTCTTTCCGAATAGCTATATTGTTCAACATTTCTACTTTCTTTCTTATTGATGGTGTATCTTACTGATGTTTATTATTTTTTTTTACCTTCAAGAGTCATCCAGAACTTGGTCATATGTGGTTAGTAGGACAAAAGATGTGGCAGCGAGATTTTCCTGGCATCTATGAAGTTTTAAAGAGAGACTGGCCGGAACACTTGAGAGCCACTATGGATGCTATTTATGGTGATTATAAAAGTTACAGTATTTTGCCTGTGGAATGTTATGATTGGATGCAGCTGTTTGCACACTGACAATTTGGTATGACTGATTGGACATTCTACCTGTTTTGGCAATGTTACTTTTTGGCACTAAAAGCAAACACACACACACAAATATACACATAGTGGTAGAAAGATAGAGAGGGAGCAAGAGAGATTACAATTTATTAATTGGACATGATTGACATAAACACATTCACACAGAGAGCAAGGAGAAAACGGGAGAAGCATTTAAATGTCTGATAAATCAACATAAGATCAGTAATGCCAAATAGGCAGTGTCAAAACCACTGTGCCAAAATGTCTCATCATCATTTGCCTGCCTGTAATTCTTACAGAATCTGGATTTTTAGCAAATTTGATTCTTTGTTTTAGCATCAAGTTTAGTTAAGGAAGGAGTCTGTGAAGAAGTTTATAAATATTTCATTTGAATTACTAATTAATTAAAAATGAAATATATCATTTTTAATGGTGGATCTTGAAGCAGTTGAAGCTATAAATAATAGTGTGTAAATAATGGGTTAAAAACCTCCTTGGATGGTTAAAGTTTAAAACTGCCTGTAGGGCTTGAACCCACATCTTTTGTAAAGACAACAGACGTTTTACTATTGATATACTGAGCACATATCTGTTTGGTACATTTTAGCCTAGTAAATATCTTAGACCCTGTTTTGGTACAATGGTAGATGTAGGTTCAAGTACCACAGACAGCTTTTGACTTTTTCCATCCAAAGATTTTTATAACCCAATATAGTGAAGGTGCATGGCTTAGTGGTTAGAGTTTGGCTCACAACTGCAACTGTAAGGTCATGAGTTCGATTCCTGGCAGTGCCTTGTATCCACAGGCAAGACACTTTATTTCACGTTGCTCCAGTCCACTCAGCTGGTAAAAATGAGTTGCACCTGTAATTCAAAAGAGGCCAGCCTTATCACATTCCATGTCACACTGAATCTCCTTGAGAACTACTATAAGGGTGCATGTGTCTGTAGAGTACTCAGCCACTTAATTTCATGAGTAGGCTGTTTCATTGATCACATCAACTGGAACACTCACCATTGTAACCAACAGAATGTGGTGCCTAACTCAATATTTACACATTATTTATAGATTTATCTACTTCAAATTCCACTGTTAAAAATGATTTATTTAAGTTTTGATGTTTTAATTAATTAGTAATTCAAATGAAATGCTTATAAACTTTTCCCCAGATTCTTTCCTTACCTACCCTTGGTGCTAAAACAATCAAGCTTGCTTTACTGAAACATAAAAACCTACATTCATTTTAAATTTAAGAATGTTAGCCAAATAATTAGATAGTATTGCTTTTTCTATTTTCTTTAAACTTTTCTTAATTTGTTTCAAATTTAACTAAAGGCGATGCTCCAGCATGGCCGCAGTCAAATAAACGAATATCAAATTTTTTTTACAGAAATCACACGTAGAAGAGCAATTAAGTTAGTGTCCAAAGCATATTCTTCGATCAATATCGACACTTTTGCAGCTCTTGCTAATGTAACTGTTTCAGAAGTACCGGACGGTAAGTTATATTTTGATTATAACAAGATAAATCAGTCATTCTTCTTTGAAATCTAGCTTCAAATTTTGTAGTTTTCCAATAGTAGAGATGGCTGAGTCAGAGGAAAGCTAGGTTTGTTTGGTTTGTGGTATTTGTCAAGTTCAGTACCTTAATGTCCATTGTTGAAAATCCTGTCAGAGACTGCATTGCTTTTTCTGTCCTTTCAGAAATGTGAAAATAGTTGTCATAGCTGATACCACTGCCGTCTGACTGACACCTATGCCAGTGGCATGTAAAAAGCACCATTTGAGCATTGGGCCTAATGGAGCTGGTGACAGGTGACTGAGACCTTTAGCGATATACCACGCTTGTGTAGACCTGTCAAGCCAAGTGAGACCATAGTCATGGCTGATGCCTGTGTCAGATCAAGGGCACCTGTGCCGGTGGCACATAAAAGCACCCACTACATTCTTAGAATGGTTGGCATTAGAAAGGGCATCCAGCTGTAGAAACCTTGCCAAACCAGATTGGAACCTGGTACAGCTCCCTGGAGTGCAGGCATTAATCGATGATGATTATAACCTGCATTCAATTCATTTTCCAGGTTGATAAAATAAATGCCAGTTGAGTACTGGGGTTAATGTAATCAACTGGCCCCTATTCCCCTAAATTTCAGGCTTTGTGTCTATAGTAGAAAGGATTTAACTATACCCACTCCTCTGCAAAATTGGTCTTGTACTTGGGTACATCATTACTGTTACTATTCTGTCCATCCCCACCCCCACTGCTCTCTTTATCCCTCAGCTTTTCCCCATGCATTGGTCAGCCCCATCCTTATCTATCATTCCTAACATCCACCCTTCAGCTGTACCTAATCTTTACAGTTGTTACCAGCATCCCCTTTCCAGATTTCCCATTAATTGCTTTCCCCATGCACTCTTTGCAGATTCCCACCCACACTCCTAGTTCCTCATCTTGTACCCTGAGAAACCACCTGGCACCTCTTCACCACTATTTGTATTTACCTCTTTGCAACTGCAACTAAGCATTCTCACCCTCTCTTCTAAATGTGAGGAGCAATGTGACTTTTCTACAAGAACCTACTTACTCTCACTCCTCTTCCATATTTTAACTCCTCATCTCCTAGCATAAAGCTGCTTTCTTCTTACCTCGGATTCCATACTCTTGCTAGCTGTATGGCGACCTTACTAGTGCCTGTGGCACAAAAGAAGCACCCAATACATGAAGTAAAGTAGTTGGAATTAGGAAGGACATATTAGGAAGGCGGCGAGCTGGCAGAAATGTTAGCACGCCGGGCGAAATGCTTAGTGGTATTTCGTCTGTCGTTACGCAGCCAGTTTGAGTTATTTTGTGGATTATTCCCCATGCTTAACAATCAATGTCTTGTTGCTGTCACTGTATCTTCTGATACAGTTATCTCCCCTCTGTGTAACATTTCATAGGCCATGAGTTTTTTTTTTTTTAATGTCGAAATATTGGGAAACCGATTATAGCAGTGACTCGATCAATTCCTAGCAATATCTGAAGAAGGAATTTTTATATTCTGAAATGTTATATCAGACTATGGATAATTAAATTATTATAGTCCACTCTGCATTGTTGTGCCATTCAAGACACGTTATATTTATTGATCGTTGTTTTAGGAGGCAGTTTATTGCCTGTAGTCCATAATATAGATAAGTATTTTCGTTTGGTTAATCAGGGATCTGAGAACTTGGAGTTTGTGGAGAAAATTTATTCAATATTTGATGCAGGTTTTGATGAGAATTTTTTTTTTTTTGTTTTTTACTTGTTTCAGTCATTAGATTGTGGCCATGCTGGGGCGCCTCTTTGAAGGGTCTGGTCAAACAAATTGATACTAGTTCTAACTTTTTAAAAATCTGGTACTTATTCTCTCAGTCTCTTTTGCTGAACTCATAAGTTATGGGGAATGTAAACAAAACAATTCAGGGAGGGGGACAAACATAGATGCAAAGACACACATACATAGATTTACATACATGCAACCCCCCTTCCAAACACACACACACACACCAAATTCTCTCTTAAGGCATTGGTTAGTGTGGGGCTATAGTAGAAGACATGCCCCAAGGTGCCATGCAGTGGGACTGAACCTGAAGCCATGTGGTTGCAAAACAAGCTTCTCAGCCACACAGCCATCACTGGGGAAATCCATGTTGAAATAGAAATGAGTTGATGGTTGGAACACTTTGAGTTAAAGTGGAGCTTTTAAAGCAGGGGTTCTCGACCCCTTTGATTACTATTTTACTCTGGACCCCCACAGCCATTCAATGTTTCAAAATTAATTTATAGATACATCATCATCATCATTTAACATCTGCTCTCCATGCTGGCATGGGTTAGACGGTTTGACTAAAATTCCTATTTTGCTTTTTACACATTAACTTGTGTAGGATGAACTATGTAAAACATTAGAGAAAGAAACCAAACTGTTTCTTGCAATAAATACATCTAAAGCAAAAGGTTTTCGTGAAACAAACTGCTGTAGGTCCCCAACTTAGTATTTTGTTTGTATGGATCCTCCAGAATCTCATATGGACTCTGGTTGACAACCACAGCTATAGATTAAGAGGAGGTTCCATTCAGTAGGTTCTAAGAGCTTATCTGCAGGACAAGATTCAACTTTGGAAGATTAGTTCCAATTATTATTTTAGATCACTTGACGTCTACATTAAATCGATTTTGTTTAAATTTTCAGTGACTAAAAAAGAAGGTTGGGAAACTGATCAGAAAAGCAAGATGGTGTTGCCGAAAAAACCAGGTAAATATGTAATTAATTACCATTTAAACCATTAATTAACTAATTAATTAGTGTATACTGTAGGCTTTTATAGATTCAAATTATCTTGTCTCTCTCTTTACTCTTTTACTCTTTTACTTGTTTCAGTCATTTGACTGCGGCCATGCTGGAGCACCGCCTTTAGTCGAGCAAATCGACCCCAGGACTTATTCTTTATAAGCCTAGTACTTATTCTATCGGTCTCTTTTGCCGAACTGCTAAGTTACGGGGACATGAACACACCAGCATCGGTTGTCAAGCGATGTTGGGAGGACAAACACAGACACACAAAAACACACACACATATATATACATATATACGACAGGCTTCTTTCAGTTTCCGTCTACCAAATCCACTCACAAGGCTTTGGTTGACCCGAGGCTATAGTAGAAGATACTTGCCCAAAGTGCCACGCAGTGGGACTGAACCCGAACCATGTGGTTGGTAAGCAAGCTACTTACCACACAGCCACTCCTGTCTCTGTGCAAAATTATTTGTTTCCAGAAAGTATGTTTATATTTTGTATTAAATATTAGTTGTTTTCAGTCGTGTTTGTTTATTTGTTTGTCCGTGGACAAGATATCTCAAGAACCACTGGATGGATTCAGATGAAACTTTCAGGGATGTTTGGCCTCGTGACTGGTACAAACTGATTATATTTTAGGATTGATCCAGTATTGGACAAGGATTCTGGATTATTTTTCCAGTTATTTTACTTAATTTTTGAGAGCAGTCGGATTCATTTTTAGCATTCTAGTTTGTGAGAGCATTCGAGTTTATTTCAGATATTCTCATTTTAAAAATCATCTCCAGCTAATTGTTGAGAGGACGTTGGTGGAGGCTTGCGCTCTCTGACTGCTCTTGTTATAATTATTAGTTTTCATATGTTTCAATCATTGCACTGTAGTCATGCTGGAGCACCACAGTGAAGGGTCAAACAAATCAACCCTAGTACTTATTCTATCACTCTTCTTTGAACTGCTGTTACTGGGATATAAACAAACCGACACTGATTATCAAGCAGTGGGAGTAGGCGCAAACACATTCAACTATGACAGGCTTCCACACAGTTTCTGTCTACCAAACTCCTTCACAAGGCTTTGACTAGTCCAGGGCTACAGTAGCAAATGCTTGCCCCAGGCACTGCACAGAGGAACCAAACCCTGCAATTTCAGTGTGCCCCTTAGTCATGCAGCTCTGTCTGCTCCTGTTTGAACTATGTTCTAATTTTTAACTGAACTTGCAACGATGTCCTCATTATAATTTCTGTTTCATGACAAGTGACCAAAATTCTTGGTAATATATAGTACTTGAGAAGACCTGTGAAGCAAAGTGAGATTGCAGTCGTAGCTGATGCCAGTGTTTCGTAACTGGCACCCATGCTAGTGTTACATAAAAAGCACCCACTACACACTTGGAGTGGTTGGCGTTAGAAAGGGTATCCTGCTGTAGAAACCATGCCAAAATCAGATTGGAACCTAGTGCAGCTCTCCAGCTCACCAGTTTTCAGTCAAACTGTCCAACCCATGCCAGCATGGAAAGTGGACAGTACATGATGATCTTTCAATCCTGACATCTAATATTTAATACTGTTTAGTTTTTTGTTTTCTCCTGAGTATGAAGCCTTTTTTTTTCTCTTTTCAGACTTACCTCCTGAACCTTGTCTCCCTAATGAAGAGCATCTATCTATCTTGACTGATTATGTCTCTTATTTAGAGAACTGAACCAACATAACATGTGTACCTATCGGAAGGTAACAAATATTTTTGACATTATCTTTTATCTTTTACTTATTTGTCATTTGACTGTGGCCATGCTGGGGCACCATCTTAAAGAGTTTTTAGTCAAATGAATTGACACCCCCAGTACTTTTTTAAAAAAAATCTCCTGGTTTACTTTGCTGAGCTGCTAAGTTATGGGGACATAAGCAAACCAACATCTGTTGTCAAGCAGTGGTGGGGACAATTACATACACAAAGACACACACCCATAGATTTAGATATATATATCATCATCATCGTTTAACGTCCACTTTCCCTGCTGACACATGGGTTGGATGGTTTGACCGGGGACTGGCAAGCCAGGTGGCTGCACCAGGCTCCAATCTGATCTGGCAAGGTTTCTGCAGCTGGATGCTCTTCCTAATGCTAGCCACTCCATGAGTGTAGCGGGTTCCACTAGGAACGTAGTAGAGTACAAAATAGAGCTCGTTCACCCTTAGAATCAGCTGGCAGGCCTCATATGGGGACTGAAAGAATCAAGAATTAAATATGAGATCGAAAGGTCAATAATAACTAATGCACACCCATGTAATTTGTTATCTGACAAATGTGACCTTTGCCTTGAAGAAGCATTGAGTATACTGCTGAGTATTGAGAACCTAGTAAACAAGCATGATGGGAAAATTCCAAGATGTAACCACCGAGCGAAATATGCATTTTTAAGATGGAACAATGTACAAAAATATAAAAGTAATAATAATTATCCTTCTGTTTAACCACACCCATCCTTTCTGTCCCACGTCTGTGTATAAGTATGTGTGTGTGTATATGATGGAGTTCCCAAGGATATACCCATGTGCATGCATATGGGTAGATAAATGTTTGTGCTGGGTGCTTTTTACATGCCACCAGCATGGGTATGTTAACACAGCACCAGCACAGGTGTGTTAACGCAGCACTGGCGTTTTGCAAGTGACCCCAGCACCTGAAAGGACAAGCCTCTATGTGGGGACTGAATGAATATTTCTTATCACCTAGCCCTTTTTGAATTCATACAACCAGCAATGTCTGATATGAGTCCCATCTAAACTCATTTTAAAAGGGTAAAATTAGTACAAATTTGACAATTTCTGCAAAAAAAATGAAAAAAGAAGAGGCCCAGTAGAATGTAAGAATTGATAGTTATTTTACCTTAAGTATTAAGAAAGTATCCTCAAAGTGATCATGTCAGAAACGTGGCAGGGCTTTCTTTCCAACCTAATTTGATTTTATTATAAAGCATCTTAAAGTGGCGAGCTGGTAGAATCATTAGCACGCTGGGCGAAATGCTTAGCGGTATTTCCTCTGCCACTACGTTCTGTGTTCAAATTCAGCTGAGGTTGACTTTAAAATTTCATTCTTTCGAGGTCGATAAATTAAGTACCAGTTATGCACTGGGGTCAGTATAATCGACTACCCATCCCCAATTTCAGGCCTTGTGCCTATAATAGAAAGGATTATAAATCATCTTCTCTAAAAGTAAATTACAACTTACACAAATCTAATTGAAGAAATTAACAAAACAGTTTTAATTGTAATTCATTGGAGATATTGTTGTTTTGCTGTATGTTTTAAATTTTTTTGCAGGCAATTGGCTTGGTGTGTGTTGTTCTCTGTTGATGTTGGCAGTGGAAATCTCCATGAAGTCTAGCTGCTTCACAAAGCCAGAGCAGTGGTAAAGGATACACAACAATGGAGATGAGAGCTGATAGTAACAAGGCACAGCTTATAGAATTACATTTATCTTATCAGTTGCTTGTTACTTTATTGAAATTCCTATGTTTGCTTGTGTGTGTGTGTGGTTATTGCCACCATCACCACCACTACTGGAAGGAAAGAACCTGTCAGTTTTCCAGTTTTCATCATTTACTATTGTACATATGATACGGATTCTTCCGTTAAACCTTTCAAAATGTTTCATTAAACAATTAAAGGAAAACTACCTTGATATTTTTGTTTTTCTATTTGGTTTGCATGATTCATGATGTGAACTTGTGTGTTGAAACATATTTTGGTGTATCTTGGGAGGGTCATTATGCCAATAATAACACATGCACTGGTGCAATATCACTTCTTTTATTATTATTATTATTATTCAATTGGTTAATCAGTTAACCAATTAAGTCATTGATTGTTTGATTAATTGTTCAGTCAATCAATCAATCAGGTATGATATGTCCTTTTTACTCTGATAGTCCTGAAGTAGAGAGACTGTCATTGATGAGGTCATGAAAAGCAAAGAAAGGGCTTTAGGCAAACCAGTGTCTTGATGAACACTTGTGCTGAAGTGATGAGAGAGTCCAGTGAAAAGCAAATTATATGATATTTGTGAATGAACGGCTTTGCTTCATGGTACTGAGATGTGGGCTCTGAATGAAGCTAGTATGCTCTGATGAATGTGCAACATTGGTGTGTATGTACAGAAAAGTGCAAAATGCACTGAGAGAAAAGTTGGACATCAGAGGAATCAGATGCAGCATGTGAGAGAGAGAAGACTATGATGGTTTAGACGTGATGCATATGAATGAAGACAGCTGTATACAAAAGTGTTGATTGTTTAAAGTAGAAGGCACCTGTGAAGGTGGAGACTCAAGAAAGACCTGGGTGGCATGAAGTAATGAGGGCCAATCTCACAATGTTAGGCCTCTCATAAGAGATGACTGGTTTAAGATGTCTGGTGATATGAGGTTCTTGAGAAAACCTGCTCACCTCAGTGAAATTGAGTTTTAGAAGTGCTGCACATGTAACATTAATTCATAGAAGTGCACCCACATGTAACATTAATTCATACACCCTATTCCATTTCTTCATGCACTTTGCTTATCTCCCCCTCCCCACTCTTGCAGCCCAGCACAACTGTCATCTCTCTCTCTCTCTCTCTCTCTCTCATCTTCCCTTGCCATCTGTATCATTGCTATTCTGTTCCCACCCCTATTCCCATGTTTCACCACTCACTGCAATCCCCCTTCCCTATCCTCCTTTAGCACCTTCATGAACTCGTTACTCATGCACCCTGGGCAATTTTCTACCATTCCATTTATATTCACTTCCTTGTATCTCGAGAGTTTTCCCTGGTACATCACCATCATCTTTCTTGCTCTCTCTCCAACTGGGGTAGCCATGTATCTCCTCTATAGCAAGACACCTGTTTCTGTCCCTCTGTCATAGTTTAACCTCTCATCACTTTGGCACAAACCCACCTCCTTCAATCCCACTCCTCCTTTCTCAGTGGAGTGTTCTTTGTCTTGCAAGTAATTTGGCGACCTCAGTGGTGCTGGTGCCACATGAAAAGCACTCATTCCACTCTGTTAAGTGGTTGGCATTAGGAAGGACAGCCAACTGTAAAAACCATGCCAAAGCAGACCTCACTAATGCTGGTGCCACATAAAATGCACACAGTCCACTCTGTGAAGGGGTTGATGTTAGGACGTGCATCCAGATGTAAAACCCATTCCAAAACAGACATTGAGATCTTGATGCAGTCCCCTGACTTGCCAGCTCCTGTCAAACAATCCAGCCCAATACAGTATGGAAGACAGACATTAAACAATGACAATTGATGATATATATATATATTGGCTAATAAAACGAATGGTTTACACCTAGTAGCTTAATGGTAAAGCTCAGTCACTTTCAGTGATCATTATGTATATGGTAAATGAAAGAGGGAAGATGAAATATGAGAATTCATTAATCTCGACAATTGTTTCGACACATCTAGCATCGATCCCTCATGGGTGGGACACTCAACATCTGGTTCAGGAGCATCTGGCGGTGCAGATGTATCTCATTGGGTGGTTAATAGATACAACTTGTTAAAATAACAGTTCTGCAATTTAACTTCTCATTTTGTAGAGAGAAAAGCAACCAGACAGAGGAAATATCTTCATTTACAGCTGTTTTGCGTGTTTTGAAACAATTGTCACGATTAATAAATTCTCATATATTCCATCTTTCATTTGCCATATATATATATATATATATATATATAAAATAATCTCGTCATCCCATAAATAATGCAGTTTTTCAGTTGCATGAACTAAAAGTCAGAGAGGGATGGGATAAAATACCTGCATCAACTTGCTATAAAAGCAGGTAGTAATTTTACTAGTGCAAGTTTTGAAAAGTGCAGTTCGAATTTAACAGTTATTTTTTCAAAGCCCAAATGGAAGTGACAAAGGAGCATATTTTGCTTTGTGAGTTCAAAAAAGGCAACAACACAGTGGAAAGTGTGGGGAATATTAATGCAGTATATGGGGATCGGACAGTAAGCATAATCCAGTGTCAACGGTGGTTCCAGAAATTCTAAGCTGGAAACTACAGCCTAGAAGACAAGCCACATCCTGGAAGATCTGTAGAGCTCAATGAGGATGTCCTGCAAACCCTGGTGGAACAAAATACCATTGTAACTGTTGCAGAACTAGCAGAGAAGTTTGGATTTGGTCATTCAACCATTCATTGACACTTGCGTTCAATCAGCAAAGACAGCAAATTGGGTCAATGGGTTCCTCACAAACTTTCAGAGTCTAATCATGTGCAGAGAGTGAACGTGTGCTCTTCTTTGCTGTCATGTCTCACAAATGAACCCTTTTTGGACCAAATAGTGACTGGTGATGAGAAATGGGTTCTCTATTAAAATGTGAAGCACTGAAGACTGGGCAGGGAAAAGAGAAACACAGGCACCCCAGGCTAAACAAGGTCTTCCACCACGTAAGGTGTTGTTATCTGTTTGATGAGATATGAAAGATTTAGTCCACTTTGAACTTTTAAACCCAAACCAAACGATAACAAAGGAGATCTGCTATGAGCTGCTTGAGCAGCTTAAGTCAGTGCTAGAAGAAAAACGACTATCTTTGGTTTCAAGACAAAAGGTGTTCTTCCATCAGGATAATGGTTGGCCACATGCAGTGAGGATGACATTCCAAGGCCTGGAGCAGTTTGAATGGGAAATGATGCCCCACCCACCATATTCGCAAGACATTACTCCATCTGATTATCATTTATTCTGCAATCTTCAAAATTATTTGGGCGGTAAATATATGAATTCTGTAGATGAGGTCAGAACAGTACTGGAGGAGTATTTTTCATCACAGACAAGTGAATTTAGGAAGAGAGGCCTTGCAAGTCTACCAGATAGATGGAAGAGTATTGTAGAAAATGAAGGAGAGTATATTTTAGATTAAAAAAGAACTTTGTCATATTTCATTTTTGGATTTGGTTTGCAAGATTCTTTATGTGAATTCATGTGTTGAAGCATATTCTGTTGTGTCTGGGGAGAGTCATTTTCTTTTTGTGCCTTATAAGTTAACACACTCACCGGTAAAATTTCCACTTATTTCTTATTTTTATTTTCCTAAAAATTTTCATTGCGTCTTGCAACCTTTTCGATAGTCTTGACTCATTTTATTGTTTATCGTAATTTTGAAAAAGTATAAAAAAACTGCGTTATTTATGGAATGACCCAAGGTATATATATATATATATATATATATATATATATAGGAGAGGAAAAGTGATAATAAGGCAGAATGCTAAATTGAAAGTAAATTTTAATAAAAATGGGTTTATGAAAAATAAAAAAATAAATCAAACCGGTTTTCAAACAAAGGTAAATTTTCAAGATTTGGAAGGGGAAAAAAGAAATTTACAATGTTTTTTCAAAAAAATAATAATACATATATACAGAAATTAATAAATATGTATACCAATACATTGTAGAGTCAAACAGGATGCTTATATCAATTTTTTGTCAGATAGGATACTAGAAAAAGGAGTATGGTCACCATGGAGTTTGCATATTAAGACACGTTTGGAATATTTCATTAAAAAGATTCTCCTTGTTGATTCTTTCTTGTGTAGAGATTCTGTGTTTACATTGGTAGAAAGGGAATATGTGAAATTTGGGATTTTTATCTTTAGAACACGACTATATATATAAATATATATATATATATTAAATTAGAGATAAAACCACTATTATACAAATCAAACAGTGAAAAACAAACCAAAACATAGAAATAAAATTAATTAATATAATATACAAAATATATAAAATATAAAATTCAAAATTTAAATTATTTAAATTAAAAGTTAAAAATTAAAAAAAAAATTTTTAATTATTAATTTATACTTATAAATTTATATATATATATATTTTTTATTATTTTTTATTTTTATTTTTATTTTTTATTTATATATATATATACATCAGAAATGTAACCACACATAGATTGTTGGTGATTTTTCCTAACTTTTCCTTCTTTCACTTTGGATTTTTCTCTTTCTGACAAAAAAGCTATACTCGAAATGTTAAAAACTCTCTCCTTTAACTGAGCATCAAATTAATATATTTCTTGTGCACATCCTCATGTTCTTCTTTTCTTTTTTTCTCTGTTTTTTAATTGTTTGTTCTTTCAATTGAATATATATATATATGTGGCCTAGCCAGGTGGGGGAGCATCATTAGAAAGCTACAGCTATGTAAAGAGGTACATTGTGTGACAAGTAGTTTACACCAACAGCCAATAGTCTGGGCAACACACACACACACACATACAGGGTGCAGTGAATAAACTGTCGTCTAAATTATGCAAAAATAAAAATATCTCATTTTAACACGTATATTTACCAAAATTACATAAAAATATCTTGAAATACTAAAGAGTAAATTTATTTAATAAAATCGCCATTGGCTTCAACCACAGTCTTCAGACGACTTTAGAATCTCTTGCAACTCTTCTGAACAGTCTCCTTGTTTAAGTTGGTCAATGCTGCCATAATCCTTGCCTTCAGTTTATCTTTAGTGTTACAAGGAGTTTTGTTGGTCTCTCACTCAACTGCACCTCACACAATATAATCAAGGGGGTTGTAGTCTAGGGAGTTAGGTGGCCAGATGTTAGGGCTGATGTGGTTGCCGAAATTTTCTGATAGCAATGACTGGGTTCACCTGCTTATGTGGCATGGTGCAGAGACCTGTTGCCAGACATAGGGTCTTCCAGCATCCACCTTCTTGACCCAGGGCAGCACTACTTCCTCCAGGCACTTGATGTAGGCCTCTGTGTTGAGTGTGAGGCCATGTAGGAAGATGAATGGAGGTATAACATCACCATCATTAGTGATCACTCCAAACACCATGATGTTGACTGGATGTTTGATTCTTATCACTCTTGGTACATGTTTTGGGGACAATTTGTCCTCAGATTGACACCCAAACACTCTGAAATGTTAGTATTGGAGCTTCCGGCATGAATGTCAAGGAGTACAGCATGTCGTTTCCAAATTTTTGGCGGAGTGAATTGCATCATGGTGCTGTTTTTCTTACAGACAGTGCCCAACTGACTCTTCTATACTGTTGTTGACAATATCAAAACCAAACAATGCACATGTGTAAAATTAAAAATATAAAATGGTGACAATTTACACTGTGTATGTGTGTGTATGTATGTATGTATATATATATATATATATATATATATCATCATCATCATCATCATCATCATCATCATATATATATTATATATAATATTATATATATGTGTATATATATGTACATATGTGTGTGTATATATATATATATATATATATATATTTTACTTGTTTCATTCATGAGACTGTGGCACTGCTGGGGCACTGCCTTGAAAAATTATTAGTCAAAAAATGACCCCAGCACTTATTTAGTTTTGAGGCTTAGTGCTTGTTCTATCAGTCGCTTTTGCCAAACCACTCAGTTACAAGAAGGTAAACACACCAACTGGTTGTCAACCGGTGTTGAGGGACAAACACAAATGCATACAGCTTCCGTCTACCAAATCTACTCACAGGACTCTGGTCGGCCCAAGGCTATAATAATGTACTACGCTGTGAGACTGAACCTGGAACCATGTGTTGTGAAGTAAGGTTCTTACCACACCATCATGCCTACACCTACACACACACACACCACACACACAAATGTCCTCATATAACTGAAAACCCTGTCCTGACATCATTCAACAACCTTAGGTTTACTGTCTGTCCTTGAATCTCTGCAAAGACTTCTTCAAGCAGTTATCCAATTATATATCTAGACACTGTGCCTTGGCATTCTTCCATCTAAATTACTCCCAAAACACAATTGTTAGGTAATTCTACTGTCATTCATCTTGATTATATGACCATTCAACCATTAAATGAACCTTCAACGTTGGTAACTCAATGCCCGTCTTTCTCACAGGCTTATTGTTTCAAAACGAAGATGTGGTTCCATCATTTGATATAATATCATGGTTATGAAATACTGGTTGAAATATTTCCATGCTCTTTAGAATATGCATGTGTGTGTGTGTGAGGGGTGGGGTGTGTTCATGTGTGTGTGTGTATGCATAAGTATGTGCATATTATGTATATGCATGTACATATATACATATATGTATGCATACATACACATGTATATATATATATGTATATGCATATGTATGTATATATCTATATGTATCTATATTTATATTTATATCTTTATATGTACATATGTGTGTATATGTCTTTATATACACACACACACACACACACACACACACACACACACCACACATACCTGTACATATACATATTTGTTGGTCTGATGCCAATTTAACATCATTGCATGTGTATGCACATGCACACCTATGTATGCATGGATGCATGCATGAATCTCTCTGTGTATGTATATGTAAATGCATGTGTATGTACACACACACATATATAATAATAATAATGATAATAATGATAATAATAATAAAAAGTGATAACAAAAGAACGAGACCTCGATATTAGGTAAATAGAGGATATTTATATATGTATAGTTTAGGTCAATCAGTAAGTTGTCATAATAGTACTCAGAGTTTCAAATGCTGGAGCTAAGAGCTACGATGCATTCTCATCAGCTATTAATGGCAATAGACGCTATAAAAAGCTGTTGAATAAAAGGAAAGTTACACTAATATGTAGGAAAAATATAAAAGATAAAAAATATACACAACCATATTCTCACAATACATAGACATAAAACCTCCTGTGTTTATAATGTCCACATACGTACACACTCACACAAACATGTATATGTACATGCCCATATACACATAAACATATATGTGCATGATTTATTGAAACTGAGTACTATTATGACAACTTACTGTCTTAAACTATACATACATACACACATATATATATATATATATATATATATATATATATATATATATATATATAGTATATATATATATGTATCTGTATGTGTGTGGGCATGCAGACATACATATGTACATACATACATGCACACGTTAACTAATATGCACATATATATTTGGACACATTCACATCCATGTATATGTTTGTACAGTAGATCGTAGCAATTAATGCTTAACACCAGTTTCACAGTATAAGATAAATGTGAAATCCATCCTCTCTGCATAGAAAACAGTCAAAGTAAATGGAACCAATGAAAGGGAGAAACCCAAAGAGTCGTAGGATGGAACGGTGAAAACTGAACTCATGATTCTAAGTTTCACGGAAGAAATGACAAAGGACCAAGATGATTGGTGACATGCAGGGCTCAGGGCTTATCCCCCTGTGCAAGCATCAACCTTTCAACTATTGCTTCCTGTTGTGGCGAGTGTCACGACGTCCCCTGCAAAAATAGACTTAACCAAACAACTATAAATTGGTAGTGATCTGAATTAATCACACCAAGGTGGAATCGCAGCAAGTCATAAGGTGTCATTTTGGTAGTTGTCAGAATATTGTTTGCTAGTTCATGTATACTTCATGGAGAGTTTGTTGGATTGTTACGTTGTTGTTACCCTGCTTTGTTATATTGGATTGTCTGAAAAGTTTGTACCGATTTATAGTAGCTTACCTTTCGACTTATCTTAGAACATGGTTAAGTCCATAAAATAGGATTTGACTACACTTCCATTTAGAGCACAGTTTAAGCTATCTTTTCGTGGAAGAAGGTTTATGTTCCTATAACCTGTGTTAATTTTCTAACCCTTTAAAATGAAAGATAAGAATGTTCATTTTCGGCACTTGATGCTTTGGAAACCAGACAAAAATTGCTTCAGCTCGGCTAGGATGTGTTACCCCACCCTCCATATTCATCAGATATTGCTCCTTCAGATTTTCACTTATTCAGGTCTCTGCAGAATAGTTTTAATGGTAAAAATTTCAATTCCTTGGATGACATAAAAAAGATACCTTGATGAATTCTGTGCCACAAAACCACCTCAATTCTAGGAAGAGAGTATTTTCAAGTTAAAGGAAAGATGGAGATGCATTGTGTAACAAAATGGTTCATATTTGGTTGATTAAAAATGTAATGGCAAGTATTTATTGACCTTTTTCTTTCCTTTAAAAATCGGCACGAACTTTCTAGACAACCCAATATATTTTATTACTACATGATAAAAGTGTAAATAAGTATCATCATAAATAGTGGCAATACTACAATGATTGGTGACTAGTAACTATGTTACAATACTTCCATAGTTAAATATATAAGAAAAACAGAGGTATCCTGGCTCTGACTTTTGCAAATCCTGCCAGGCCAATGTCAAATCTGAATGTAGGCCTGTAGGGAAAATTTGATAGGGACAGAACCAAGATTCTACTTGGAATCTTTCTGAATATTGATTTGAAATTTTGGCACAAAGCCAACAATTCCAGGGGAAGGAGAAGTCGATTATATTGACTTCAGCGCTCAACTGGTACTTATTTTAATCAACCCTGAAAAGATGAAACACAAAGTCAACCTCGGCAAAATTTGACCTCAGACCATAAAGACGGATGAAATGTCACCAAGCATTTTGTCCGGTGTGCTAACGATTCTGCCACTTTGCTGCCTTAACCTTTCTGAATGTTACAAGTATTTTCTGGGCTTCATATAACTTTTACATTCATTTTTACAAACCTATTTGATAGTTTACTTTATTTTGGGGGCAGCTGCTGTTATAGCAAGATGCCCTTCCAATACCTGACCATTTCAACTGTGAAATGGAACCTGTTTAAAGTTAGCGAGAAAGTCTGGAGGAAACTGAATTATGTATGGAGCTTCTATATGGATGCTCAATCTGCTAGAAATAACTGCCAAATCTCTCTCAAATCACACACACACACACACACACACACACACACACACATCTTAGCAAAAGGGAACATTTAATAATATTCTCCTGGGTCCCATGTATAAAGGAAAAAAAAATGGGATGGTCATGATTGGAATATCCTTGGTCATAAGGTCTGCTTAATGAGAGCTGACTTGAGACTAAGCAATCTTTTATCTTTTACTTGTTTAAGTCATTACACTGTGGCCATGCTGGGGCACCTCTTTGAAGAAGCGACTCCAGGATTTCTTATTTTTTTTAAAGCCTTGTACTTATTCTAACAGTCTCTTTTGCCAAACAGGGACTAAAACACACCAACACTGGTTGTCAAGTGGTGGCGGAAGGGGGGGAAAACACATACACATAAGATGGGCTTCTTTTAGTTTCTATCTATCAAATCCACTCACAAGGCTTTGGTTGGCAGAACTGTTAGCATGCTAGAAAAAATGCTTTATTAGCAACATTTCAATCATCTTTATATTCTAAGTTCAAATTCCACCAAGGTCAACTTCATTTTTCATCCTTTATGAGTTGATAAAATATGTACTGATCAAGTCCAGGGTGTCAATGAAATTCACTAGCGCCCCCTTCCTCCAAAATTTCAGGCCTTGTCCTGTGGAAGAAAGGATTATTATTATTATTATTATTTTATCGTCTTTGCACAGCTTCTAATGCTGGAGATGTACTATGGTGTCAGCTGTTCACTACCAGTGAACTAAGGTAACACCCCTTATTTTTCGTGCACCATCCAGAGTATTCAAGTGGTTCCCAAGCATTGCTATTTTTGCAAGTGCTTCACCTCCAGATCATCATCATCATCCCCCCCCCCCCATTAGTAAGGCATTGAGCTGGCAGAATCATTAGCATGCTGGGTGAATGCTTAGCAGTATTTCATCTGCGGCTACATACGGAGTTCAAATTCCACCAAAGGTCAGCTTTGCCCTTCATCCTTTCAGGGGCAATTAAATAAGTACCAGTTATGCACTGGAGTCTATGTAATCAACTTAATCCTCTCCCCCAAGCTGCCCTTGTGGCAAAATTTGAAATCATCATCATCATCATCATTATTATTATTATTATTATTATTATTATTATTATTATTATTATTATTATTATTAGTAGTAGTAGTAGTAGTAGTAGTAGTAGTATTAGTAAGGCAGTGAGCTTGCAGAATCATTAGCACATCAGGCAAAATGCTTAGTGGTATTTTGTCTGCGGCTACGTTCTGAGTTCAAATTCCGCTGAGGTCGACTTTGCCTTTCACCCTTTTGGAGTTGATAAATTAAGTACCAGTTGAGTAATGAGGTCAATGTAATCGGCTATCCCTCTCACCCAAAATTTCAGGCCTTGTGCCTATGGCAGAAAGGATTATCATTATTATTATTATTATGATTATTGTTATTATCATTACTATTATTGATTTTTTGCTGTTGTGAAATGAAGATGATGGTTGTGGTGTTGGTGGTGGTGGTGGTGACAGTAAAAGATGATAATGACTATGCTGATCATAACAATATAGTAGTAGTAATAATAATAGTGGTAGTAATGGTGGTGGTGGTGGTGGTGGTGGCTGAGGTGGTGGCAGCAGCACCGGCAGTGGTGGAAGGAGGAGGAACAACAGTGGTAGCAGTGGCAGCAGCAGTAATCTCAACAATTCCCATTTGGGAAAGTGAAGTATTTTGGTTTCCTATACATACATAAGTTGTCTTACTTCTCGACCAATTGGCTCTGACAACACTTTGGTAATCAATCTAATCTGTGAGTTCTTTCACTTCTGTTTTCACCTCTCATTCTTCACCTAATAAATCACCAACTTTTGCTACATTTGACTCTCTTAATAGAAGCATTAATAGTTGCTTCACACACACACACACACACACACACACACACACACACACAACACACACACACACACACACGTGCGCATACACACACACAGAGTCACACACACATGCAAACATACACATACGTAATACAAATACTCGCATACTCACAAACATGCACACATATATATGTATATTGTTATGTATATATCTGTGTGTGCAAACACACACACACACACACACACGCACACACACACACACTCACACACATATACATAGGTGCAAGCGTGGCTATGTGTTAACAAGCTTGCTTCCCAACCACATGGTTCCATATCTAGTCCCACCTTTGGCAAGTGTCTTATACTATAGCCTTGTGTTGGGCCGACCAAAGCCTTGTGAGTGGATCTGGTAGACAGAAACTGAAAGAAACCGTCGTATATGTGTATATATATATATACACACACACTCACACACACATATATATATATACACACACGCACACATACACAACACCACATATATATGTTTGTATATATATATATATATATATATATAATATATATAATATTATTAGTGAATTGAAGAAATGGAGTTGAACGAAGATTGAACAGAAATCCTTTTATTGCATTCTACACGTGTTTCGAAACACGTGTAGAATGCAATAAAAGGATTTCTGTTCAATCTTCGTTCAACTCCATTTCTTCAATTCACTAATAATATTAAAATTCAATTATCCGCACCAACGCATGGTTGCAACACCATATGGTGGTACCTCCAACCGTGCTTTCTTCTGCTGTGATTTTTGCTACCAAGGTATCGGTTAAACTTTTGATTAATCTGCACAAGATTATTCATCTTTCTATTTCACCAAACATATATATTATATATATATATATATATGTGTGTGTGTGTGTGTATGTATATGTATATATTTGTGTGTGTCTGAGTTTGTCCCCCCACCATCACTTGACAACTGATGTTGGTGCATTTCTGTCCCCATAACCTAGTGCTTCAGCAAAAGAGACTGGTAGAATAGGTACTAGGCTTACAAAGAATAAGTCCTGGGGTTAACTTGTTCAAGTAAAACCCCTTAAGATGGTGCTCGAGCATGGCCACAGTCAAATGACTGAAACAAATAAAAGAATAAAAGAATATATATGTGTGTGTATATTATATATACACACACACACACACACACACATATTATTCTTATGTGAGAATGTTGTTAACAGTGACTTCAAAGTTTCAGCCAATTAAGCCATCATCGGACTGCAGTCCAATGATAACATAACTGTCTGAAACTTCAAAATCACTGGATGTCCCCCTAGTATGAGCAAGTCTTTAAGGATCCTTGTGTGTTCGGTAATGGATAACTTGCACTGTTTTGTCCTGTTGATACCTGGTACATAGCCATTCCTCTCTCTCTCAGCTGAGATGTCCTTGTGTTGCTAGCAACTCAGTGACCTTGCAGGTGCTGGTGCCACATAAAGAGCACCCAGTACATTCTGTAAAGTGGCTGGCATTAGGAAAGACATCCAGCCATAGAAACTGCCAAAACAGACAACTGGAGCCTGGTGCAACCCTTTGGCTTGCTAGCTCTTGCCAAACTGTCCAACCCATACCAACATGGAAAACAGACATTAAATGATGATGATGATGATGAGTACCATCATGCATAACTTCAATTACAAACCATTCATCTACATCTAGTTCTTAAGACCCAACAGAGTACAGGTACAATCAACAGTATCAGATCCCTTATCCAAATAACAACTATAAAATAAAATGGTTGTTGATAGTTAAGAACTTTTTTGAAGTTGCCTCATTAAAAATATAGTCTATACCATTGCACAAACAAAACTCCATTTTATTCAAGTTAAAACTCTCTCAGCTATTTTAAGACTTGGTCCATTAACTCCATTAAATGATGATGATGATGATGAGTACCATCATGCATAACTTCAATTACAAACCATTCATCTACATCTAGTTCTTAAGACCCAACCAGAGTACAGGGTACAATCAACAGTATCAGATCCCTTATCCAAATTAATAACTATAAAATAAAATGGTTTGTTGATAGTTAAGAACTTTTTTTGAAGTTGCCTCATTAAAAATATAGTCTATACCATTGCACAAACAAAACTCCATTTTATTCAAGTTAAAACTCTCTCAGCTACTTTTAAGACTTGGTCCATTACTCTGAGGCTTCTGTAATTGCAATTCTCTGGTGCATCTCTTTTGGTCTTCTGACATTTGATAAGGGTACTCCAACTCCAGACACTGCAGATAATACCTCTCTGCACTAACTAATTAACTAAGCACATGGTTTGCGTAATCCGATTCTTACTATATCTCACCACCCATACCCCAGCAGCTCACTGTTTTCCCCACCTTCGTGTTTTTACTAACCATAATGAAGTTAACCTTAATAGTTAGTTACTCTTAATTTTAATTGAAAGAGTCCTCTTTCTTTTTCTCTTCCCCTCACTCGTCTTTCAACAAACTCTTTTCACTATCATCAAAAACAAGTCTACTTACAACTAACATTCTGGACACCCTTCTTCTCAATTACATCTTGGTTCATACGAATACACTGTTTCTTTATTCAGAACTCCTCATACTTTTGCTGAGGAATACATTCCTCATCCCTCATCAGAGAAAGGTTTAGTGTTCACAAACCATTGCCCTGACTTGTTTTCTGCCAAGTACAAAATCAATAAAACATGCTTGAATGAGAGGTAATCAGTTGGATGGTTGGTTTTGCATGGATGGTCATGTGAGGGTGCATAGATGGTCAAGTGATGTGTATGGATGATGTCTGCTGCATACAAAAATGCCAATCACTTAAAATAGATGGAATTTATGGAAGATGGAGATCCAAGAAAACATAGAATAAAGTAGTGAAGGCTGATCTCAAAATGTTGAGCACCACTCACAGTAGAGATAACTGACTGAGATGATTGGTGTTTTGCTGTATTCAACAAGACCCATCTGTTACTATGAGAGAGAGGTCCTAAAAGCAGTAGGTTTATGTCCATACACTCAATAAGCTCTGCACTTTCTCCAAATCTATTCACATCAAGCTTTCCCCACCTCTATCTTCCTAACACCCATCCCTTCATTGCACTTCTAACAATGGCACTAATCAACTGCTGTAATCATGGCATCAAAATCTACACATATATCTTTCAAAATACCTCAGCCTCTCTCTGGAACTATTTTTTAGAAATTTCTTCCTAATTCTCATTATAATTGTTTCCCACATATTTTCCACCAATCATCTTTTTCTGTGCTTCTAGTTATCTTCCCTTCTCTTCTGAGATACATTTTAGGACTGTCATGCCTCATCTTTAACACTCTTTGCTATTACTTTCAATATTCTCTCATATCTGCCATCAGTACCCTTCTGCCACCTTTGTCTTCACTCCCTTATAATCACCACTACATACCTCTGATCTCTGTCTCTGTACATTTCTCTCTCCCCTACTCTTCACTCTTCTTGTTCTGCTACTTGCCACTCCCTCCTTTGTGGGCTATTTCTTTTTACTTCTCCACTAACTGATATTTATCATCAATTACACCTCCACCCCTCTTCGTCACTCACTACACTCACCTCTTCTCCAACCTCTAACCACCTACCACTCTCCTATGAACCTATCCACCCATAGCTCCCTATCCTTGGCCTGCATTCTCTTAGACCCACCTTGTACCTTGAGGGTATGCTCTGATACCTCATCATCATCATTATTTTTTTCCAGCTTCTCCCACCCACTCCTATTTAATGTTAGATAGCCATACACCTCCTCTTTAGCAAGACACCTATGCTTGTCCCTCTATCATACTTTAACCTCTCAGTACTTGGCATAAAGCCACCTCCTTGTCTACTACAACCGTATGCAGTCTAGGAAGCTTCTTCTTTTCCTGTATTTCACAAATTACTGAGAAAACTTGTGTCAGTATCATGGGAAAAGCAACCAGTGCACTCTGGAAAGTAGTTGGCATTAGGAAGGGCATCCACCTTAGAACCTATGTGAAAACTGAGCTCAATACAGTTATCTGTCTCGTTAGATCCTGTCAAAATGAGTGATCTACACCAGTATGAAAGGTGGATGTTAATTGATGATAATAAAGAGGAGAAAGAGAATGGTAGTGATGGCAGTTGTGCTGGTGGTGGTGATGATTTTTTTATATACATATACATACACACTTACAGGCACACACATACACACACACACATATAAGTATATATGTGTGTGTGTATATATGTACGAGGAATGTTTATTAAAGATGTCCCCTGACCCATTTCCCTAGGACTGGGATAAATGAAATTTGACATAATTATTAGTCCTTCTCTACATAGCCACCACCAATGGTGACACACTTCTTTTGCTTTATGCAGCTATGAAAACCTCATCTGTAGAAGTCGGTAGGTTGTGTCTGGAGCCAAGTCTTTACCTTGGAAATAAGTTCATTATCATCCAAAAAGTGCTTCTCCTTCAAAAACGACTTCATGGTTGGAAAGACATGGAAGTCAGATGGTGCAAGGTTGGGAGAGTAAGGAGGATAAGGAAGGATTTCATAACCACAGGAGTGTGCTTTCATCTGGGCAACATGCACATTGTGAACTGGGACAGTGTCTTGGTGGAGGCAGATTCCTTTGGTCAGCATAGCATGCTTCTCTGCTTTGATGGCATCTTGTAATATGCTCCATTAATTGTGGTGCCCTTTGCCAGAAAATCCATCATCACTACTCTGCGCTGGTCCCAAAAGACTGAGCATACCTTGCCTGCTGAGGGTTGGACACAAGCCTTCTTTGGAAGTGGTGAGTTATCATGCTTCCATTGCTTCGACTGGACTTTAGTTGCAGGATCATAGTGATGGACCTATGTTTCATCCTGTGTGATAAATCTGTGGAAAAAGTCCTCCTCATTTTCTTTGTACATTGCCAGAAGAGCCTGGGAACAATCGACTTGTTCCTGCTTCTGAAAGAGTGTGAGCATTCATGGGAATCCATCATGCAGACAACTTCCACATGTGCAAATGGTCGTGAATGATTTTTTCCCATGGACCCTACACTAATCTTTACTTCTTTGGCTAACTACTAAATAGTTATGCGGTGAGCCTCCAAAATGGCGACTTCCACTTTATGGCTGGTGTTGTCATCAATGGCAGAATGTGGCCATTCAGGAATAGAAGCAGTTTCACCAAAGTCTGACCACATTTGAAGTGGTGATGCCAGTGCTTGACTATATCATATGATGGTGCATTGTCACCATAAACTCCTTTCATCTCATTGAAAGTCTCTTATGGTGTACGACCTTTCAAGTATAAGAACCTGATTACTGATCTGCATTCAGGTGTTATAATGGAGGCATTATAACACCTTAGTTCATTTCAGGAGCTGTAAAAGACAAATGAATACAAGTGGGAAGCTGCAATTTACATGTGTCGTGTAGAGACATGTATGATTATACCTGTATAAGTTCCATTTCCTGCAATAACTAGAAGTGGGTCAGGAGAAATCTTTAATGAACACCCCTCATATATATATATATATATATATGGAGTCAATAAGAAGGGGTACGGCTGGAGATTTATTTTTTAATCACTACAATTGTTTCCATGCAACGTAGTTCTCCAGGTATGCAGGTACTTGATTATGCAACTGTTTCCATGCATTATGAGATCTAGTTGTGTTTCCTCAGCTGATATGTAAATATTGTCTCCATAAGTTTGTACATATATTCATATATGTATATGTATGTGAGTGCATGTATACATCTATATATGTGTGTATATGCATAGATATATATCTATGTATGTGTATATATATATGTATGTATGAATGTATTTATGCGTGTGTATGTATGTATATCATCATCATCATCATATATCATTTAGCGTCCGTTATATGTATGTATATATGTAATGATTAAATATATATATATGATATATTCATCATAGTCCTCCAAGCAATAATAAAAGAATTCAAGACAGGCTGTCACTGATGACTTTGCTCTAATAGCTGAGTCACTACCAGAACTAGAGATGAAGTTTCAAGTGTGGAAGCAAGGTCTAGAACTGAAGAACCTTAGAATCAATCTAGCAAAAAACAAAGTCCTAGTAAGTAGGAAGGTGGACAAATCGCAAACTCCTTCAAGTAGATGGCCCTGCTTGATCTGTAGAAAAGGCATTATAGTAGCAATAAACATTGAAAGAGAAGAACAAACCATCCATCAAGCCAGGGGGAGAAACTAGAAGTAGTTGATAACTTCTGCTACTTAGGTGACCAAGTCTGTAGTGGAGGTGGATGCTTGGAGAGTGTTACCACTAGAATAAGAAAAACCTGGGCAAAGTTCAGAAAGCTCCTACTTCTGCTGGTAACAAAGGACCTAGCACTCAGAGTGAAAGGGAGACTGTATGATGCATGTGTGCGAAGTGCCATGCTACATGGCAGTGAAACATGAGCTATGACTGTTGAGGACATATGTAGGCTTGAAAAAAATGAAGCTAGTTAGATCCACTGGATGTGTAATGTCAGTGTGCATACACAACAGAGTGTAAGCACCCTGAGAGAAATGTTGGATATAAGAAGCATCAGATGTGATGTGCAAGAGAGATGACTGTGCTGGTATGGTCATGTGCTGCATATGGATAAGGAGAGCCGTAAGAAGAAGTGTCACACCCTAACAGTGGAAGCAACCCATGGAAGAGGGACCCAGGAAGACATGGGATGAGGTGTTGAAGCATGATTTTGAACGTTGGGCCTCACAGAGGCCATGACAAGACACCGAAACATTTGGAGATAGGCTGTGACTGAAAAGACCTGGTAAGTAAAGTGAGATCACAGCCATGGGCGATACCAGTGTTACATAACCAGCCTATTTAAAAGTACCCTTGAATCATCGGGTGATATGCTGCGCTTGAGAAGACCTATTGAGTCAAGCAAAATCAAAATGAAAATCAAAATAGAAATTGTAGTCATGGCTGATGCCAGTGCCACCTGACCGGCACCCATGCTGGTGGCACATAATAAGCACCATTCAAGCATGAGTCAATGGCAGTGCGCCTCACAGGCTCACTGTGCCAGTAGCATGTAAAAAGCACCCACTACACTCTTGGAGTGGTTGGTACTAGGAAGGGCATCCAGCTGTAGAAACCTTGCCAGATCAGATCGGAGCCTGATGCAGCCTATTGGCTTGCCAGTCCTCAGTCAAACCATCCAACCCATGCCAGCATGGAAAACGAACGTTAAACGATGATAATAATGATGATATATAAATATGCATATATATATATGTATATGTGTTTGAATATATATATATATATATATCATCATCATCATCATCATCGTTTAACGTCCGCTTTCCATGCTAGCATGGGTTGGATGGTTCAACTGGGGTCTGGCAAGACCGAAGGCTGCACCAGGCCAGTCAGATCTGGCAGTGTTTCTACAGCTGGATGCCCTTCCTAACGCCAACCACTCCGAGAGTGTAGTGGGGGATTTTATGTTCCACCGACACAGGTGCCAGACGAGGTTGGCAGACGGTCACGCTCAGATGGTGTTTTTTATGTGCCACCTACACAGGTGCCAGACGAGGCTGGCAGATAGCCAATCTCGGATGGTGTTTTTTATGTGCCACCGACACAGGTGCCAGACGAGGCTGGCAGATGGCCATGCTCGGATGGTGCTTTCGGTGTTTTCTTATGTGCCACCGACACAGGTGCCAGACGAGGCTGGCGAACAGCTACGATCAGATATATATTTATATATGCATGTGATTGTGTGCATGTGTGTGTATGTAAGTAGCTATGTATATGTATGTGTGTGTGTAAGTGTGTGTATGCACACACGAGCATATGTGTATGTATATGTGTGTGAGTGTATGTATGTTTATACATGTGTATATATGTGAGCACACATACATATCCATATATGTGAACATGTGTGTATATACGTACATCTATGTATATGGAAGTATATATGATCCAACAAGTATCTGTATGCATCTTGAATCTTGAAGATCAGCTAAGGACAATTGCATGTGTAACCAACCATGAAGAACAAATCAACAATACAAAGAAATCTAATGCCAATCTCTTTAAAACAGCAACCACTTTAACTTTAGCAGAATCCCCATTCCACTACATCTACATATTCAAAGCAGTTTGTCAGTAACAACAGACCCTGATAAGCTCAGTGTAAACTATTAATTTCTGGCCATGACAGACAGAGAGGATGTTCTTGAAGCTGAGGATTTTGAATTTACAGAGATAATATTTACATATCGCCTGAGGAAACACAAGATCTTATAATACAGGGAAACAGTTGCATAATCAAGTACCTGCACACCTGGAGGACTACATTGTGTGGAAACAATTGTAGTGATTGAAAAATAGATGTCCAACAGTACCCCTTCTTGTCGATTCCAGTTTTTTTACAATTATCTGTTCACACATGAGAGGTACCCAAATGAAAATCCAGAAGTACATATAATATTACTACTGGATAGCACAGGGTGGAATCTGAAGGTGGATGAGCTTCATACTGTACTCTACTATGTTCTTAACAGAATATACATAACTATACACACACACACACACATGCACATACACACATATATGCATACATACATAAATATACAATGGCAAGCGAATTTATCAGCCGTACAGGCAAATAAATAAAATATATACATACAATATAAGATATGTACTCACACACGTATATATATATATATATATATATACACACACAGGGGCACTACATGAACCCCTACATCGCTAAAAATAGAAGTCAAAAATACCTCTGTGCCACAGAATAGTCACAAATCTACTATAGGCATGGTAGGAAAAAATTCCAGTGAACATTAAAAATGTCTTACTTCTGCTAGGTCAGCACAAATAATACTTGTCAACTTGGTACCAGTTTCAAAATTAGCACCAAATAGGTGCTGGTTTCTCTTCAGCCAAAGTCTGCTAGCTAACTAAAAATTTCCCCCACCATGCCTCAAAAGTTCGTTTGAAGTGACCAAGCACTATTTAAACAAACGAAATGTGTGAAATTATTTATAAATGAATATAAGGGATGGTATTATTGAAATACCATCACAGTATACATACATATATATATATGTGTGTGTGTGTGTGTGTGTGTGTGTGGCACGTAAAAAGCACCATCCGAATGTGGTCGGTGCCAGTGCTGCCTTGACTGGCTTCTGTGCCAGTGGCACATAAAAAGCACCAATCGATCATGGCCATTGCCAACCTCCCTTGGCACCTGTGCTGGTTGCACGTAAAAAGCACCCACTAAACTCATGGAGTGGTTGGCGTTAGGAAGGGCATCAAGCTGTAGAAACACTGCAGATCAGACTGGAGCCTGGTGCAGCCTCCTGGCTTCCCAAACCCTGGTCAAACCATCCAACCCATGCTAGCATGGAAAACAGATGTTAAACAATGATGATGATGATGATGATGATGATATATATATATATATATACACACACACACATACATATATACATACATACATACGTACATACTTACATTCATAGATACATGCATGCATACATGCACGCTCACACATATACATATATATGTATATACATATATATATATACACATACATATATATATATAAAACATGAAAGTAATCACAGAAACAAATTATTATTTTGAGTCCTTCAGTGCAATGGTTCCAATTGTCATAAAAATTAAATATTTTTACAAAAGCATCTTGTTAAACATATAACATATACATACATGTACCACCATTATTATCATCTCTATCATAATCATTGTGAACCAGATGAAGGTAGGCTGACATAGAGTTTCCCGTTAGAAGATATTCACATATTATGTTTCATGTTAGTTAATAGAGTTTTTGCTTTTTGGCTTATTTGCTGTGTCTAATTATTGCCTCATTATATATGCTTGTTTGCATTGTGAGTATTATATTATCAATTTGTCATTGATTGTTTGAAACAGCTGTAATTTGAATATGTATCTATCTCATGTAATGAATTACTGCTACTATAATTGTTTGTCCATCTTTTTTCTTTCCATCTCTCTGTCTCTCTCTATGCATGTGTGTACACACACACACACACACACACATATATATATATAGGGTCATGCCATAAATAATGCAGTTTTTTCATTTGCATGAACTAAAAGTGGGAGGGGGACAGGATAAACTACCTGCATCAGCTTGCTATAACAGCAGGTAGTAATTTTATCTTGTCCTTATTCTTAGTGAAAGTTTTGAAGGGTGCAGTTCGATTTCAACAGTTATTTTTTCAAAGCTATAATGGAAGTGACAAAGGAGCATATTCGGCATATTTTGCTTTATGAGTTCAATAAAGGCAACAATGCAATGGAAAGTGCGAGGAATATTAATGCAGTATATGGGGATTGGACAATAAGCATAAGCCAATGTCAATGGTGGTTCCAGAAAATCCAAGCCAGAAACTACGACCTAGAAGATGAGCCTTGTCCTGGAAGATCTGTAGAGCTTGATGAGGATGTCCTGCAAACTCTGGTGGAACAAAATCCCATTGTAACTGTTGAGAAACTAGTAGAGAAGCTTGGATTTGGTTACTCAACCATTCATCGAAACCTGCACTGGAAGAAAAATGACCATCTTTGGTTTCAAGAAGAAAGGTGTTCTTCCATCAGCACAATGCTTGGCCACATACAGTAAGGATGACATTCCAAAGGCAGGAGTAGTTGATTCGGAAACGATGCTTGACCCACAATATTCACAGGACATTGTCCCATCTGGTTATCTTTTA